>NC_091461.1:121785864-122018364 GCF_027789765.1 Dendropsophus ebraccatus | reverse complement strand
CTTCCAGTTCTCTGCTGCTCCAGTGTTCTAATTCCAAGACAAGAGCGTAGAGCTGGACCTGGTTGCTCAGCCAATGACTTGTGGTGTGCCACCGGATGATGTTGTGCTGGTGGTTGTGACAGCTCAGCCAGGGGTGGTAAGTGTTGTGACGCTAGTGCTAGTCCAGCACACAGGTGTGATGTCAGTACCTGCTTTGTGTTGTGGCTGGCTGTACTGCTCCCCAATGTACTGCTCCCCAACAGTAGTCCTGAGTGGCAATTGACCCACTCGGACTATATCACCACCCACAGAAAGGGCAAAAATGACCCAAGGTGTGCGGCTAGTGTGTATAGGTGCTGGTGCGGAGAAAAGGATGAAGGAGTCCCAGTGATATAAAAATATAACAGCTTTACTGTACAGTCTCTGGCAGCAAATAGATAAATCTTGTACAGTCTTTGATGCTGAGGAGATACTTGAAAATGTAGAGTTGAGTAGAGGTAGTTGTAGCAGTGCTTGTGTAGTTGGAAGTAGAGTAGCGTAGAGGAGAGGAGTTTGTCAAGAGAGTCCTAACTCAATGTAGCACTGTGCTCTGCTGGAAATAGAGAAAATACTTGAGAGTGAGAGATACTTGTGCCCGTGTATAGACTATAGTCTGACCACCTTCTGCCCTACAGTGTTGAGGTACCCGTCCTAATAGGGTGATACAAGCCCCAGCCTTGGTTATCTGGGTGAAGATAAGTGTCTGAGTCTTCCCGGTTTACTTCCACTACGAGATAGGATATGTTGACCCTCTGGTTTCTTTTTCCTATTCAGGCTAGTTCCTCTTGTGTATAAGAATACTGCTTTGCTTTTTGTAGAGTAGTTCTCGGCGTGGGCTAGGCTGTTCCCTGACTCTTCTCCCTCTTGTAGTGTTTAACACTGCATAGTAGATATAGGATAAGTACTGAAAAAACTAAGTGTCTCTAGTTGCATCTGACCACACGTGCGTCTCTGACCAACTCACTAACTATTTCACTGAACTTACTTCCTCCCACACGGAGCCAACTCTCTGGACTTGTCCCGGACAAGGGTCCTAGCAAAGCCAGGCCCTAGCTTGGCTACAGCAGGGACATCTACTTTGTGTGTCCTTCTCCCACGAGAATCTGAGTAAAAATGACGCTACAGCTCCTCCCACTAAGTAACTTTCTACAGGGAATATGCAAGGGACCCTGTGAGTGGTGGAAACGAGTGTGTGCAAGAGAAAGAGATAGGCTGAGAAGAAAAGAGCATCTCCTGTATGCTGGCAAAAGCACACGGTACACATAAAACAATAACCCCTTAGTAGCTCCAGATGTGCAAAGCACAAGAGTATACACACAAAATACTGACATCTAGTGGTGAAACCAGAGATTACTGTCTCCATCCCCACTGAACCTAGAGTAAGAAGCTTTTGCGACAGGTGTAAGTGAGAAACACGGAACACACTGGCTAAGACATGACACTGCTGCGGACTGTGATTGGCTAAGCAGGCAGGTCCTGCTTGGTATTTTCTATTCGGACACTTTGATGACTTCTCTGGTTCATTTTTGTTTGCACTAAGTGTTTTTTTTTTTGTTTTGTTTTTTTGCAGCTGACAGGGAACAACCAACATATTTTGCTACACTCCATGTGGATTTCTGTCATGAAGAGGGTCCAGTCCTTTCCTCTCTCTCGTTGGGGTTGTGTATGTTTTCTAGCAATTAGCCGAGTCCCATAGTTAGGAGGGTGTTCTTCGGCTCGGATCCCTCCCCTGTTTTTCCTCCATATAGAACCACCCATCTCTGAGCGGACTTTCGGGCTCTGGCGATGTAGGACGCTATACTGTTGCTATAGTTACTTTTGTACCTGTCTCCTCCACCATCTTCACAAGGACATTTAATGTTCTTTGATTCATTTATATTTTTTCCCCTCAAAGTCTGTTCATCTCTAGAAGACAGGACAGGTCTCCTTCCAGAACGTCATGATGGCTGCCGGGTCCCATAGTGATAAACTCATATTATCGTTAAGAAAGATGAATGTGGGATCATGGGGTAGCAGACTCCACCAGACTTCCCAAGATAGCTGTGCAAAGTCAGTAAGATACTTTGGCGTTCTGCTCTTTGTCTTACTGTGGATCAGTCCCTCGACTCTGGTAACTGTCCTGAGAATCTGAAGAAGGATCCCTGGAGAGGACAAGGCTTCCCTAGAGGACGGTTACCCCTCCTTTGGGTTTAGCCTTGCATCTTAAGGAAAGACTCTCTGTATCTTTGTCTTTCTCCAACTCCATAGCAACTGACTTACACCTCCCACCAGGAACTACCTAGGCTTATATGGGGGTGACCGCATCTAACCTCCTATTGGTGGGGCTACGTAAGAGAGAGGAGAGAGAAGAAGTGTAGTTGGTTGAGAGCCGTGTGAGGCACCTACACCTGTGATTGGTCAGGAACAGTGAAAATAAAATAGCATAGTTAACCCTTTTCCTTCAGCTCTGCTCTGACAAACAGGGGAGAGTGAGACCCCAAGTGGTGAAAGTGCAAAAGGCAGCTTCATCCCCCTGTGTGACACCTGACAGAGTTACCTTTACCCGGGTGACATAAGACTTAGTGGACCCCCACTATAGCTGCAGATTACCTATTTATATATATTATACACTATGGGGAGATTTATCAAACATGGTGTAAAGTGAAGCTGCTTCAGTCGCCCCCGGCAACCAATCAGATTCCACCTTTCATTCCTCAGACTGTTTGGAAAATGAAAGGTGGAATCTGATTGGTTGCTAGGGGCGACTGAGCCAGTGTCACTGTACACCATGTTTGATAAATCTCCCCCTACATCTAAAGCGATATATATATATACCAGCCAGACCACTGCTTTTAGAGCAGAGCTGTAATCGGTAAGTTAGACAATGAGCTGTCAACAATGGGAGGAAAGAGCAGCATATCAGGAGGAGACGAGTTTGCTAAATAAATGTATCCACACAAATCCTCCAAGTATAACTATATTTTCTATGATGGGAATCCCCCTTTAGGCCCTCTACTCCATACATGTATGGCACCCAAGCAGTGGAGCTGTATCAAGCTGTATAAAGCAAGCTCATACCTGAGTACTGGCTGCTATCAGCAACTGGCATCACTAATGACTGACATCAGCCATCACAATGATGTCGGTCAATATGCCCGATTGCCACATTATAACATTGAAAATACAGCTGTATTTTCGCCTCAAAATTTTGGCCGTATTTTATCTTTATTTTACAGTGTGTGAACATAGCCTTAAGGCAACGCCTCATTTCCAGAATCTATGACATAATTTTCTAGAATTTTTCCAAGCTGGATAAAGGCACAGTCACCTTGGTGTATGAAAACCTATGGGTCCTATTACACAGAGCGATTAACGACGATCGCAAACGAGATTGTTTATCATTAACCTGAAATTGTTCACCATATTACACAGAATGATGGTCGTTAGTTTCGATCGTTACTGTGATCATTTAATCCTTCTGATCCCAGCAAAACAACGGACAATGTGCAATTACACTGACCGATTAGTGAAAAAATGCGGAATTTGAGCGAACGATTAACGATAATTTTAGGTTCAGATCTAAATCAACGATCAACAATATACAAACGATTTTTCGATTGTCGCCTGCAATTACACAGAACAATTATTGTTTAAATTAGAGGAATATAACGATTTTTCGCACAATAATTGTCCCGTGTAATAGGGCCCTACAGCAGCTGATAAGTACTGGAAATCTGGAGATTTTTGAATAGAAGTAAATTACAAATCTACATAACTTTCTGAAACGAGTTCATTTGAAAGAAAAAGATTTTCACCAGAGTGCCCCTTTATGGAAATTATCCGGTTGTCAACATTTCTTGGAAATATGGCTGCCGTCATAAACAGAGCAGAATCCTATCGCTTCATTGTGGCACTACAGATCCCAGCCAGCATTGCCATTTTCTGATCCTCATTATTTATTTTCAGTTTGTTGCCGTGACGACGAATAGTAATTAACACTTAGGGGATTCTGCAAACAGAGAAGCGGAGCCAGATAATGGCGCTATTATGGAAATCCTCCGCATCCCCATTCGTGCTCATTCAGCGTCTCTCATTATAATAATAATATAATAATAATGGCGGATTTCTGCGCTCATTTATACGGATATCATATCGTCACGTCGCTTAGAGGGAAACATATCTGGGATTTTTGCTCCCCGCTCCTGGATCTGTCATGGTGGACGTCTCTCCTTGTGCACGGACAAGGCAGATGGCGCTGCTGCAATATTCAGACTTATTACAGGAAACACCCATCCCATGTCCCCTATCAGGACGTTATTAAGGGACGGCATTACACGGCTATGTTCATGAACCAGACTGGAGGACAGATGTTACGATTCCCCCAGAAAAGGTAGACAGATCGGCCTGTAATAGTTCAAAAATCCTCAGGATCGGCCATTATTAGTTTTACTTCACATCACAATTTGTTTCGTATACATTAAAGGGATTCTTCACCTAAAAATCTTTTCTTTTAAAATCAACTGGTGCCAGAAAGTGCCAGATTTGTCATTTACTTCTATTTAAAAAAAAAAAATCTCCAGTCTTCCAGTACTTATCAGCTGCTGTATGTCCTGCATGAAGTGGGGTATTCTCTCCAGTCTGACACAGTGCTCTCTGCTGCCACCTCTGTCCATGTCAGGAACTGTCCAGAGCAGGAGAGGTTTTCTATGGGGATTGGCTGCTGCTCTGGACAGTTCCTGACATGGACAGAGGTGGCAGCAGAGAGCACTGTGTCAGACTGGAGAGAATACATCACTTCCTGCAGGACATACAGCAGCTGATAAGTACTGGGAGACTGGAAGAATAGAAGTAAATTACAAATCTATATAACTTTTTGACACCAGTTGATTTGAAAGATTATTTTTTTTTCTCACCTGGAGTGCCCCTTTAAGATATTTTCCTGTACGTTTACTTTGTGGGACGCAAAGTTTGATCTTATAGTGATAACTTATCCTGAGGATCGGTCAGCAAGTATTCAAGTCTGACAAGCCCTTTTAGTAGTCAAAGTGTCCCCCTCGGCCGTCACCAGAAGAACGGCCTCTGATTTTCTAAAGGCGAACGCTATAAACTTATAACAGAATTCTATAGTGGGATGAAGACTGCAGGGAGCGAAGCACCTGGCCGCACGCTTCTCCTGGCTATATCCAGAGATTGGTGGGGTTCTCAGCACTGGGCCCCGCTCTCGGACTATGCTGCCCCTCCCCCTCGGAGTGACAGTCGTCATTTGCTGGTGCTGCATTGGGATTGAACGCTTCTCGTCTGATTTCTCGTATATTTTTAGCTGACTGCTGAAGCCTGAGCGCTGGGACTGACAGCTTCATCTGAACATGGCCTTGTCATGAGGAGACATCCCTATTAACCTTTCGGTGCATTTGGATGGACCTGTTATTCTTGGTAATTGACATCTACGCCTCCGAGGTGACGGCCGACATCAGAGAACGCCCCTCGCCCATTAACCCTATAGGCTCACACAGTAATGATTGCAGGGAAAATGAGAAGGAAACAGACTTCAGGGAATGAGACAGAACAGGACTTCTACTTCTCCCTCCTCCTGGATCCCCTTACATCAGCCGCACCTTCAGGGCTACTCTGGGCAAACTTTAAAGGAGAACACAGAGCCCCATCTAAAAATGAGGCAGGCAGGGGGAATATAATCCAGGCTGTCAGTGTGCTGTAGACATAGTGCTGCAGGGGGCACGGGGGCGAGTAAGTATAGATAGGGGGGAGAGGATGGGCAAAAATGTATTATGGGCATGGGGTGGAAGGAAATTAACAAAGACAATATACTCACCTGTCCCTGCAGTGTCCCAGAACATGCAGACTACTACTCCTTTTATGGCCATTTCTATTGCTGTGTCAATGCCTGTTCTGGTGAGTGTTTGCACTGCAACTGCTACTGGTTTTCCCCTAGTATTCTCTGGTATTGTGCATTTTCATGTGTATTCTCATGTGTTCCTGTGTATTATTACAGTGTACAGTGGTATGCAAGGCTGTTGATCACGTGACCTGTAACCATGGTTCCTCCAATGGCCGACTAGCTCTGGCCAGGAGCAACCATGTGACCTCCCACTTCCTGCTGACAAGTTAGTCTTCCCCCTGCTTCCAAGCAAGGAGGATGTGTGTCGTCCCTCTCCTGCCTCAGAGGAGTTGGACTTCTTCTCTGCAGCTCCCACTTCACCACTAGAAGTGTGGATCAGATGCTCTGCAGTATTCAAGTCTTCGGCTGTATCTGCCTGCTCAAGTGTCCGGAGTCTTCTCTCTCATCTGGGTGTCATTCTGTTATCTCTCCTCATCGCTGCAAGGATTCACAGCAAGTATTATTCTCAAGCTAATCCACCCAGCAACGCTATTCCTCTCATACTCCTACTCCCATCATCCGGCACGTATTCTCACAGCCTATGCAGCACCACTCCTGCCTTATTTGTCAAAGCCTGCTATATACCCGGTTGCATCCGGACAGAACTGTTGCTACTAGTTGCTTCATCTATAATAAAACCGCTGTTACTGAACCCTGGCATTGGTGTCCACTAACTGGTGCCCTGACTAGGTGCAGCGAAGAATCGCATGCCCATCATCACCCGCAGATTCCACAGACCGGCCCTACAGCTGTGCTGCCCTCAGGCCTATACCGTGACAAGTATACACCCTGCAGCTGCCCCGGTCATTGCCCGCTCATAACACCAGCACTGCGGAAGTGGCCCCCAGGGGCCAGGGCATCGCATTTTTGGCGTCACGAACAGGATCTACCCGCCACGCGGTGTACCAGATCAACAGTTTAATATCGTCTCCAGAGACTGTGCTAAAATTGCCATGGGAGTTCTGATAACTGAGTCGCTGCACGGCTGGGACTGTACACAAAATGGCCGCTTCTTGCTGTTATTTCTACCTGCGCCATCCCCCAGTGACGAGGGGGTTAACTGCCATGCGGCCGAGAAGCGGGAATTGCTTGGCGCCATTGATAATGACTGTGTCTCTCCTGTGACCACAGTAGCCCCTACTGTCTCTCCTGTGACCACCGTGACCCCTAGCCTCGTGGTCACCACCGCAGCAGATGATGCTCCTGCTCCGGCTTCCTCCCGGTATTATCCCTGGGAGAAAAAGAGGGGTGCCACTTGGGGTCCTCCAGGACATTTCTGTTAAATGTCCTCCCAAGGGCTGAGTTCTATGACTGTGTTTTTTTTTTTTGTGTGCTGTTTCACCATTCCAGTTCATGCAACGTTCAAGGTTCGTGCCTGGACCTCCTGACCAAGTTCCCTGTACTAACCAGCCATGAGCTGATGGACACTTACAATAACAAAAGGTTCTCTAGTGCCTGTCCCAGAGCCTTTTACATGGACGATGTCTAATTGCCTAAAAGAGACTCTACCTAACAGAGACACTTAACCCATTCCTTCCTAATGCACTTTCCTGTGATTGTGTGTTCCACACAGGGTATTATTGCACTTATTTCATTATTGCACTTTTCCTACCATTGCATTCCAGTGTTATCGAAGTCTTTGTATTTCCTCCTCTGAGTAAGCACAAGGTTACATAGATTGCCTCAGAGTAGAGCGCCTCTTTTGTAAAACAGTATATTTTTCCAGTGTCTAAGTCAGATAGCTCCTCCTCTGAGTAAGAGAAGTCAGTTTATATATACCTCAGAGAAAGTCCAGTTTATGTAGGAGTGTATTTTCTCATCCAGTCTCATTATTGTGTATTCTTATCATATCTATAGCTGGAAAGATTTAGTTGAGCCAGTTTGTATGCAGATTTTTCTCAGATTTTCATTCAGATTTCTCTCAGGGTTCATTCAGATTCATGTGAGCCAGTTCTCCTCAAGACCTCGCAGTATTTGTTGTCTTTTGTGTTTCCCTTCCTTTTGTTTCCAGTATTTGTTTACCTCTGTCTTGTCCCAACACAGTAGTTATCACACATAGTCATACCTGACCTTCACACTGGTCCATACATATCGCACCTTGGATGCCTTTTCGTGTGTTTGGACTGTGGAGTGCTTGTGTGTGTGATTGAGTGGTATGAAAGGGAGCTCCCCATGTATGTTTGCTTTTATTATTTTGTTCTTTTCTCTTCCAGGTATCCAAGACACTACTCAGACACGCCAAGGTAGTACACAGGTCTTCACAGTTCTCTTTTCCAGTAGGGTAACACATTTAACAGAAAACCTACTGTCTAACTGGCTGGAATATGGAGGGTCACCCGCCAGCAGTTAAGTTGTCCTGGCTTACACGTCAGATGGTTCACGCACTAGCTACCTGGTCGCCAGAGTACGTTAGGCACCCCTAGGTGAAGTCCTGCCACTAGGGTTTCTCATCCTCTCTCTCTTCTCACCTGTGCCTTGGGCGTGGGAAACACACACCTCATCACACTCACTCTCATCATTCATTCCTGTTGTTTGATTGTCCAGTCTATTCGTGTTTGCTGCCTTCTAGATTCGCCGAGGTCGGCTCAAACTTGCTAGGGAGGTATGCAGTGTCCCAGAACATGCAGACTACTACTCCTTTTATGGCCATTTCTATTGCTGTGTCAATGCCTGTTCTGGTAAGTGTTTGCACTGCAACTGCTACTGGTTTTCCCCTAGTATTCTCTGGTATTGTGCATTTTCATGTGTATTCTCATGTGTTCCTGTGTATTATTACAGTGTACAGTGGTATGCAAGGCTGTTGATCACGTGACCTGTAACCATGGTTCCTCCAATGGCCGACTAGCTCTGGCCAGGAGCAACCATGTGACCTCCCACTTCCTGCTGACAAGTTAGTCTTCCCCCTGCTTCCAAGCAAGGAGGATGTGTGTCGTCCCTCTCCTGCCTCAGAGGAGTTGGGCTTCTTCTCTGCAGCTCCCACTTCACCACTAGAAGTGTGGATCAGGTGCTCTGCAGTATTCAAGTCTTCGGCTGTATCTGCCTGCTCAAGTGTCCGGAGTCTTCTCTCTCATCTGGGTGTCATTCTGTTATCTCTCCTCATCGCTGCAAGGATTCACAGCAAGTATTATTCTCAAGCTAATCCACCCAGCAACGCTATTCCTCTCATACTCCTACTCCCATCATCCGGCACGTATTCTCACAGCCTATGCAGCACCACTCCTGCCTTATTTGTCAAAGCCTGCTATATACCCGGTTGCATCCGGACAGAACTGTTGCTACTAGTTACTTCATCTATAATAAAACCGCTGTTACTGAACCCTGGCATTGGTGTCCACTAACTGGTGCCCTGACTAAGTGCAGCGAAGAATCGCATGCCCATCATCACCCGCAGATTCCTCAGACCGGCCCTACAGCTGTGCTGCCCTCAGGCCTATACCGTGACAAGTATACACCCTGCAGCTGCCCCGGTCATTGCCCGCTCATAACACCAGCACTGCGGAAGTGGCCCCCAGGGGCCAGGGCATCGCATCCCCATTACCCCATACTCTGACGGGTGTCCTCCCGATTTCCAGGTACTTCACGACCCAGGTTGAATTTGACAAATGGGTGGTGTGGGACACTGCTGCAGTCACTGATTGGCTGAGCGGGGATCTGTCAACCGGGTTTAAGGCTTATCCGGAGGGGAGCTAAGAGGGCAGCCGGCTGGGATCCATGGATGCGGCGCTGCACGGGCACCGGGACAGGTGAGTATGACTTTTTTTAATGTTCCTCCAACCCCCTGCCTGGATTAATTTTTCGGCCCGGCGCCGGACTTCTGCTTTAGGTTCCCCCTACCCTCTGCCTGCAACAGATTTTTAGATGGGGCCCGGAGTTCTTCTTTGAAAACCAGGGACCACAGAGGGTGGTGGGAACATAACAATCATTTATACTTACCCTTTCTGATTCCCCCGCAGTTCCACTGCTCATGGTCACCATGTGTTCTTTATGGGGAAGAGAGGAGTACGTGCTCTCGCTGCAGCTTATCTCTCTCTGAACAAAGGGGTCGAGCACATAAGAGTTGGTGAGCCAGTCGCTAAAAGAAGATAGGGGAGACAAATCCTTTAAGGGGGGACTTGCCTTTAGATGTAAGTCACTAGTTACGGGTGTGCATTACAATGAGTGGGGCTGCAGATAGCTGTATATATGGCAGGTAATAGCGTTATTACGGATAATGTACAGATCTTAGTGTTAGGAGCCGTACAGCACTATTAGAAGGACGCATTATGGGGACTCATCACATCATTTATTTCATGGAAACGCGTTTCACCTCGGCCATAAAAGCCTTTGATCTGCCGGATCGGCCTCTTTATAATAATTAAACCACATTAGGAACGTCCGAACCTGTCAAGAATAACACAAAGAGCAGAATTAAGCTCTGATGTCTCCGGAGCGGCCTCACAAGTAATGAGGGGAGATAATGGCCGCACGTTTGTCATGCTCTTCGTGTGAAGAAGATCGCGTTGCTGTGCCTGGGATCCCAGCTTATAAAAATTCTACTTAGGATTCAATAAAAATGGGATTTTTTTTATTGAATTGAAAGTCGATTTTTTTATCAAGTCTTTCTAAAGGTCTGAAACATAAAGGGGTCTTCCAACAGCAAAATAATGTTCTATTTGGCTACAGTGCTGTAAAAAAAAAAAAACATACTCACCTGCCCTGATCCACCGCCCTGGTCCCCTCTGCTCCGGCCTGCGCCCTGGTTCCTGTAACATGTTTTTCCTGATGGATTGTCCCACTTAGCGGTGGTCCAGCTTAGTCCTTACAGGTACAACACAGGAACACAGGAAACAATTGAGCTGCCGGGACCAGGAATCATTGGAACGACAGATGTGGGGGATTAGGTAGGTGAGTATGGTTTCTTTTTTATTATTGCAGAAAAAAATTTGTATCACCCGAATACCAGAATAAGGGGGTACGAATTTTCAAGAAATGTTTCATAGTTAGGTGTCTGCCCCATCTCTAGAGGCTGTACTCATCTTAAGACTTGAATTCTTAGGATCGCTAGCGGCACCAGCAATCAGAACCCCACCAATCAGCTATGGATAGGGGATAAGAAACTAACCCCTCAAAATCTCAACCCTTCAGGTGAGTGGGGGTCCATACTCCAGAGAATAGCCATACAGGCACACACCATCATGTGTGTGTGTGTGTGTGTGTGTGGTTATGCAAAAAGGGACTTGATAATGTGTTGCATGTTACAGTGGTAGACTCCATTTCTACCCATCAATAACGTCTTTTCTGATTGCCAGTTTATGGACAAAGTATCTTGTTCCCAGCCTCTGTTACAGCACAAATAAAGCTAGACTAGTGGTATACTGAGGGATCAAGTTACATGCTGCCCATATACATCTATAGAGTGTACACGTTAGCTTATGTTAAAAAGTTACCTGATACACTTTATGCCATAAAAGAATATAATAGAATAAGACTTTATGGGAGAACTATGGGCACCTTCCTAGTGCTGATTCACGCAAAGACCATTGTACAGCATGAAGGGCCAGTATGTCCAGCTAAATTTACTTTACGTATGGAAACGGAAGTCCTGTGCAAGTGCACACTGCGTATGAGGAAGGGTAATTGGACAAGCTATATCCAGGGCACCACTTTATGCCAGTTGACATCCTGCCCTTTCTGAGCAGAAAGAGGGAAGCAGCGGCCAATTACAATCTGCCATGCATAGTAACATTCGGGAAGTAACGTAAGTCTGCAAAAAAAGCCAAAAGTTTTATTAAAATAAATGGGCCCAAAATTTAAACTTCTTCTGATTCAGAAAGCAAATAGAAAATCCAATGTTTTCTGTCGTCTCGGCTGTTTAATTCAGAGTTTCCAATTTATATTAACAAGCCGAGAAATTATAAGGCGGGAGCGGGAGCGGAGAACTCCTGGGTGGCTTTATTAGGGAGAATGCTATTTATTTAGCTGGTAAATGGTGGTATTATACGGCAGGAAGTCTGCGGGCTGAAGTGCTCCCGCAATCTATTATAGATTGGATTCGCTTTATTTGTGTATCCCCAGTGGAAGGACGGGGAGAGCTGATTGTGAGGCCGTTACACGGACCCTCTCAACGCACGACGGAACCACTCCGAGGCTTCTCTGAACATGGAATCCTTTGAACATGAAAGACTTTGATTCCCAGGGAAATTTTGGTCGTCCTATTGAATACAAAGAGTAGAGGAGGTCGATGGCTGAATGTATGAATATAAGGGGAAATGTGCATGTTGGTGTACACCTTAAAGGGAAACTGTCACTGTGAAAACATATATATATTAATTTAACAAACTTGCCCCCTCCCCCCCATACAGTGCACATATAGTGGTAGATACTAGCGTTATATAGCAGATCTGCAGCCTGTAAGTGATTACAGTTACAACCAGGGGCTCAAATCTTAAGTCTTCTCTGACCAGTGTTGTCCACTCTCTCCATTTTCTTCTTCTTCTGACACAGACGGCCATGATGACTTTTCCCAAATGGAACTCTGTAGACTATTTGTGTACAATAAGATAATAATACCACTACTGTGCTCCATATAGTAATAATGCCCCCTGCTGTGCCCCATATAGTAATAATGCCTCCCCCTGTGCCCTCCATATAGTAATAATGCCCCTGCTGTGCCCCCATATAGTAATAATGCCCACTGTGCGATATATAGTAATAATTACCCCTGCTGTACCCCCATATAGTAATAATGCCCCCACTGTGCCCTCCAAATAGTAATGATGCCCACTCCTGTGCCCTCCATATAGCAATAATGCCCCCCGTTGTGCACTCCATATAGTAATAATATCCCTTGCTGTGCCTCCATATAGTAATAATGCCCCCTGCTCTGCCCTTATATAGTAATAATGTCCCTGTTGTGCCCTCCATATAGTAATAATGTCCCTGCTCTGCCCTCCATATAGTAATAATGTCTCCTGCTGCGTCTCCATATGGTAATAATTTCCCCGCTGTGCCTTCATATAGTAGTAATGTCCCCTGTGCCTCCATATAGTAATAATGTCTCCGGCTGTGCCCTCCATATAGTAATAATGTCTCCAGCTTTGCCCACATATAGTAATAATGCACCCTGCTGTGCGCCCATATAGTAATAATGTCCCCACTGTGCCCCATATAGTAATAATGCACCTGCTGTGCCCCATATAGTAATAATGCCCCCTGCTGTGCCCCATATAGTAATAATGCACCTGCTCTCCTATAATAATAATGTTGATTTGAAAATATTTTTTTCCATGAAAGTTCCCCTTTAACATAACTACAGCGACGTGAATGAAAACCCCACAAATCTGCACCCACAAAAACAAGCCCTAATGCAGCTCTGCTAACGGGAAAATATGAAAGTGTTAGCGATCTTGGAGGGATCAGAGAGGATCAGTGGGAAAGGGTTAATACAAGATGCAATATTTTTATGTAATTTCTATAATTCTGCATTTTCACATTACTTTGTTGCTAGATGCGGAGACCTAATCCGACCGCACAAAAGGTCATTAAAAGGTCATGAAGATGAATGATTGTAGAATAAGCAATAATCAGAGGTAATTACATTGATCAGCGCTCGAGTACAGGACAAGTATTATTTCTACTATGTAATTGTACAAAACATTTCTCTCATAAATAAATTAGAGACAAAGCGGGATGAGGGCGGCGGTCGTGTAATCACCCAGATGAATCAAAGTTTTCTTGTCTTTCATCTCTTTGTATAAATTCAACTATGAACCGTTCTGTACACAAGATATTAGGTGGGGGGGGCGAACTTATTATTATTTTTACTGTATGTAACGCCAGCTTTATCTATGTGTGCAGAACGGGGATGGTAGGCAGTCTGTGAGAGATAGGGGCAGTCAGTGACAGTGGGTGGGCAGTCTGTGAGAGATAGGGGCAGTCTGTGAGAGATGGGGTAGTCTGTGAGGGATGGATGCAGTCTGTGAGAGATGGGGCAGTCTGTGCTAGATGGGGGCAGTCTGTGACAGTGGGTGGGCAGTCTGTGAGAGATAGGGGCAGTCTGTGAGAGATGGGGACAGTCTGTGAGAGATGGGGCAGTCTGTGAGAGATGGGGGCAGTCTGTGAGAGATGGAGGCAGTCTGTGAGAGATGGATGCAGTGTGTGAGAGATGGGGCAGTCTGTGAGAGATGGGGGCAGTCTGTGAGAGATGGGGCAGTGTGTGAGAGATGGGGCAGTCTGTGAGAGATGAGGCAGTCTGTGAGAGATGGGGGCAGTCTGTGAGAGATGGATGCAGTGTGTGAGAGATGGGGGCAGTCTGTGAGAGATGGGGCAGTCTGTGAGAGATGGGTGCAGTCTGTGAGAGATGGATGCAGTGTGTGAGAGATGGGGCAGTCTGTGAGAGATGGGGCAGTCTGTGAGAGATGGGGGCAGTCTGTGAGAGATGGATGCAGTGTGTGAGAGATGGGGCAGTCTGTGAGAGATGAGGCAGTCTGTGAGAGATGGGGGCAGTCTGTGAGAGATGGATGCAGTGTGTGAGAGATGGGGCAGTCTGTGAGAGATGGGGCAGTCTGTGAGAGATGGGGGCAGTCTGTGAGAGATGGATGCAGTGTGTGAGAGATGGGGCAGTCTGTGAGAGATGGGGCAGTCTGTGAGAGATGGGGGCAGTCTGTGAGAGATGGATGCAGTGTGTGAGAGATGGGGCAGTCTGTGAGAGATGAGGCAGTCTGTGAGAGATGGAGGCAGTGTGTGAGAGATGGGGCAGTCTGTGAGAGATGGAGGCAGTGTGTGAGAGATGGGGCAGTCTGTGAGAGATGGGGCAGTCTGTGAGAGATGGAGGCAGTCTGTGAGAGATGGGGCAGTCTGTGAGAGATGGGGCAGTCTGTGAGAGATGAGGCAGTCTGTGAGAGATGGGGCAGTCTGTGAGAGATGGATGCAGTGTGTGAGAGATGGGGCAGTCTGTGAGAGATGGGGCAGTCTGTGAGAGATGGGGGCAGTCTGTGAGAGATGGATGCAGTGTGTGAGAGATGGGGCAGTCTGTGAGAGATGAGGCAGTCTGTGAGAGATGGAGGCAGTGTGTGAGAGATGGGGCAGTCTGTGAGAGATGGAGGCAGTGTGTGAGAGATGGGGCAGTCTGTGAGAGATGGGGCAGTCTGTGAGAGATGGAGGCAGTCTGTGAGAGATGGGGCAGTCTGTGAGAGATGGGGCAGTCTGTGAGAGATGGGGCAGTCTGTGAGAGATGGAGGCAGTCTGTGAGAGATGGGGCAGTCTGTGAGAGATGGGGCAGTCTGTGAGAGATGGGGGCAGTCTGTGAGAGATGGATGCAGTGTGTGAGAGATGGGGCAGTCTGTGAGAGATGGGGCAGTCTGTGAGAGATGGATGCAGTGTGTGAGAGATGGGGCAGTCTGTGAGAGATGGGGCAGTCTGTGAGAGATGGAGGCAGTCTGTGAGAGATGGGGCAGTCTGTGAGAGATGGGGGCAGTGTGTGAGAGATGGGGGCAGTCTGTGAGAGATGGATGCAGTGTGTAAGAGATGGGGCAGTCTGTGAGAGATGGGGGCAGTCTGTGAGAGATGGAGGCAGTCTGTGAGAGATGGGGGCAGTCTGTGAGAGATGGAGGCAGTCTGTGAGAGATGGGGCAGTCTGTGAGAGATGAGGCAGTCTGTGAGAGATGGGGGCAGTCTGTGAGAGATGGGGGCAGTCTGCGAGAGATGGGGCAGTCTGTGAGAGATGGGGGCAGTCTATGAGTTATGGGGCAGTCTGTGAGAGAATGGTAAGCAGCGTGAGGTCACATTCACACGTCCATAGCTTTGCCAGTAGTCGTGGACAATATTGAGCAATATCTGTTTGTCTCCATTATTTTCACACAGCTACAAGAATGTTACAGAACGGTTATTTCATGGCCTTGCAGACAGGTCAGGAGAGGTCAGGGGTCCCCTTTAACATTAGCTGATGTGGAGCTCATAAATAAACATAACTGCCTGGGAAGGATTCCTAATGATGATAAATGAGGCTGCGGAGGTGTTCCTAATGAATACAAGAGGCTAAAATATAAGAGGCTAAAATACATAAGATAAGATACATACATAAGATAAAATACATATATAAGAGGCTAAAATACATGCAAATCACTGAGCGGCACAAACAGCACGTAAACTGGGATGAACTGGGGGAACAATGGTGTCTGATGGATACGTATAACAATGGCGCATGCCGGAGAAGCCGCCATTACTGGATGATTAGAATAATAACTATTGAGATCTAAATAAGAAGAAAACTAACGCAAATAACCTGTGTATAAAGGACACGTACATATACCGAGGTATCCAACCACATAATACTCAGCGACGGGGGATGGGGATCAGTCACAATGTCATCCGAACGTTTGGGGAATTAAACACAATCAATATAAAAAAAAAATAAACGGACTTGTTACTACGGCTCTTTCACATAGTATTATACAGTATATAGTATATATTATTTTATATTATACAGTATGTAGTATTATATAGTATATTTTATTGTTTAATTTGTAGTATTATATAGTATGTATTATAGTATAGTTTGTAGTATTATATAGCATGTAGTATATATTAATTAACAGTATGTAATATTATATAGTATATATTCTTGTACATTATGTAGTATTATATAGTATGTATTATTGTATAGTATGTAGTATTATATAGTATGTATTATTGTACAGTATGTAGTATTATATAGTATGTAGTATTATATAGTATGTATTATTGTATAGTATGTAGTATTATATAGTATGTATTATTGTACATTATGTAGTATTATATAGTATGTATTATTGTATAGTATATATTATAATATAGTCCCCTGAATCATGGAAACTGATCCCTCCAGCTCCACGACGTGTTTATCTGTGTTTGAGGTCTCATCTCTATAGCAGTAGGGTCTTTGGCATGGAGGACGTGTCCCGTCCTGTATTACACAGACAGCCCATTGATTTTAATGAGCTCGGTCTAATACTTCATTTTCTCTGAATTTTTCCTGCAGGGAAATCAGCCAAGTTTTCTTACAGATTTGAGCTGATGGCGGGGGTCCCAACACAGGGGCATTTAGAGGTCGGCCTTATTATAAAGGAACCCTTCTAAAAAGAACCTCAGCACCATTACATCTGATGCCTGGTAACATGGGGCCATGCACATGGAGTGTCCCAGGACGGGTGTGCCACTATGTCTTGTCTACCACCAGGTGTCTCTGTCAGGTGTCACACTCTGGGATGACGGGTGCCTTTCCGCACTATCACCACTTGGTGTCTCACTCTCCCCTGTTTGTTGTGCACAGCTGAAGGTGTAAGGGTTAACTGCTTTGTCTTATCTTCACTGTTCTCAGCGTCATTGATCTCTCATTATATTATACATGAAAACAGGTGAAGCCTGATTGCTGCGGGGGACACTCCAGGCCAAGAAGGGGAGAGAAGACGTCTCCTAAGGTGTCTAGAAGTCAAAGACACAAGATCAACCACACTAACCCCCACCACCCGACCACCCCCTCACTACTATGGTAGCTATTAAGGTATACAACCCGGTAAAACAAATAGAACATTTTAAAATTGCCAGATATAACACAATGAGACTTCTTGTTCTTCGCTTTCGGACGATGAAAGGAAAGAAATGGGAATTCCTCATCCAAGGTGTCCGCTCACATGGCTTCTGTGTCTGTGTTGTTTCCTTACCTGTTCCCGCTACAGTGACGCTTTCAACCTCGTACAGGGCGCTGCTCCAGAGTCAAAAAGGCCTGTCCCCTATACCTGGTAGGTCCTGTCCCCTATACCAGGTAGGTCCTGTCCCCTATACCTGGTAGGTCCTGTCCCCTATACCAGGTAGGTCCTGTCCCCTATACCAGGAAGGTCCTGTCCCCTATACCAGGTAGGTCTTGTCCCCTATACCAGGTAGGTCCTGTCCCCTATACCAGGTAGGTCCTGTCCCCTATACCTGGTAGGTCCTGTCCCCTATACCAGGTAGGTTCTGTCCCCTATATCTGGTAGGTCGTGTCCCCTGTACCTGGTAGGTCCTGTCCCCTATACCAGGTAGGTCCTGTCCCCTATACCATGTAGGTTCTGCCCCCGATATCAGGTAGGTCCTGTACCCTATACCACGTGGGTCTTGTCCCCTATACCTGTTAGGTCCTGTCCCCTATACCAGGTAGGTTCTGTCCCCTATACCACGTAGGTCCTGTCCCCTATATCAGGTAGGTCCTGTCCCCTATACAGGGTAGGTCCTGTCCCCTATACCAGGTAGGTCCCATTCCCTTTGCCTGGTAGGTCCTGTCCCCTATACCAGGAAGGTCCTTTTTCCTATACCAGGAAGGTCCTGTCCGCTTTACCAGGTAGGTTGTGTCCCCTATACCTGGTAGGTCCTGTTCCTATAGCAGGTAGGTCCTGTCCCCTATACCTGGTAGGTCCTGTCCCCTATACCTGGTAGGTCCTGTTCCTATAGCAGGTAGGTCCTGTCCCCTATACCTGGTCGGTCCTGTCCCCTATACCTGGTAGGTCCTGTTCCTATAGCAGGTAGGTCCTGTCCCCTATACCTGGTCGGTCCTGTCCCCTATAGCAGGTAGGTCCTGTCCCCTATGCCGGGTAGGTCCTGTCCCATATACCTAGAAGGTCCTGTCCCCTATACCAGGTAGATCCTGTCCGCTAAACCATGTAGGTCCTGTCACCGATACCAGGAAGGTCCTGTCCCCTATACCGGGTAGGTCCTGTCCCCTATACCTGGTAGGTCCTGTGCCCTATACCTGGTAGGTCCTGTCCGCTATACCAGGAAGGTCCTGTCCCCTCTACCATGTAGGTCCTGTCCCCTATACCAGGTAGGTCCTGTCCCCTATACCGGGTAGGTTCTGTCCCTATAGCAGGTAGGTCCTGTCCCCTGTACCAGGTAGGTCCTGTACCAGGTAGGTCCTCTCTCTTTTCCTAAGAAACTCTATTTCTATCCTAGGAAGGAGGAACACTGGACCCAGGGCAACTCCAGTCTGTAATCGGGCGCAGGTATACAATCTCTAGATGGGGTGGAACTCTTCGATGAGAGGCTAATTTTGACCATCCATAGCCCGAGGGTGGAATGAAATATATTTATTGGGCACAACGCGTTTCAGCTCTCCACATCCAAGAGAGCCTTTCTCTACTAAATATATTTCATTCACCCTCGGAATATGGATGGAATATGGCTGCGTACCCTTAATGTATTGGCGATCTTCTTGGTAATAACTGTTGTCTTGATGGTCCGTGTGCATGGATGGATAAAGATTAGAGATATGCGCAAGTCCGATCGCTCCGCATGTGATTACAGGTGTCTGAGAAAGTTGGATGCAGCCCTAGGGAGTCGGGGAGAACATGGATACAGCCATAGGCCATAGACTATACCCACCAGGACTCCCAAGGCGGCAGCCAACTTCTTCAGCCACTGGTAATCACATGCGGAGCGATCGGACTGCCGGAGCTGCGCTCATAATAAAGATATAATAGGTAAAACGCCTCTTTATTCATAGGTTATGTATGATATGTCGGAGTTTGTGTTTGCAGAGATTATGGGGAGGTTGTTTGTCATCCTGAAGCATGGAGCCAGTTATCATATAAAGGGGAGACAGAAGCAGGTAATGGCAGACGCCTCGCCCCGTTCATCAGCCCAGCGATCCTGGTAATTAGAAACCCGCCGGAGCCTGCCCGGCCATTATATTCCCAAGCAATGTCACCGTGTTCCTGGAAAAGATTAGTACAAATAACACAAAGACAAAGAGAGTAAAAGAGGCAATAGAAATGTTTATTGATGGAACGTCCGGTGTGTGTGCGGTAAGGCAGCGGCACAGGAGATCAAAGCCAAGCAGCTGTGTGACAACATGGAGATCTACCACAATGACCTGGGGAAAGAGAAGAATACACATTACTGACATTACAGCCACAGCCGGGCAGGCAAATGGTGGCAATAATGGTCAGCGCTGTGATAGTCATGCATGGTCTTACAGGGATATTTTATTGGTTTCCCTTATGTTCCCTACAGCCGCATAATTGTGGGGATTTCTCTACCCAGCGGACTGATAGTAACTATAGTATAGGTACTATAGATAGACTATAATAACATAGTAACATAGTTAACAAGGTTGAAAAAAAAAAAAGAGTCCATCACGTTCATCCTACAAAAACCCTACTGTGTTGATCCAGAGGAAGAATAAAAAACCCCATCCCAATTGTCCCATCCCAACTCTAATTGCGATCAGAATAATCCCTGGATCACCGTCCTATCACTTGTAATCTAGTGTCCATAACTTCAAGAAAAGCATCCCGGCCTCCCCTGCACTTATGTAATGAATCATGTGGCAGAGAGTTCCATAGTCTCACTGCTCTTACAGTAAGGAATATAGAGAGTTCCATAGTCTCACTGCTCTTACAGTAAAGAATATAAAGAGTTTCATAGTCTCACCGCTCTCACAGTAAAGAATACAGAGAGTCCCATAGTCTCACTGCTCTTACAGTAAAGAATATCGAGAGTCTGATAGTCTCACCGCTCTTACTGTAAAGAATATAGAGAGTCCCATAGTGTCACTGTAGATTTCTCCTTATGGGGTTCTTCTCGCTACATCCCCACTACGGTGCTGCTGTAAGGAACATAAGGGAAGTGTAAGCCGGACATATGTAAGTCATAGGGAACCTTAAAGGGGTAGTCCACCAAAAAAATTTTTCTTTCAAATCAACTGCTACCATGAAGTGCCAGAGATTTGTAATTTACTTCTATTAAAAAATCTCAAGCCTTCCAGTACTTATCAACTGCTGTATGCCCAACAGGAAGTTGTATTATTTCCAGTCTGGAGAGCAGGAGAGGTTTTCTATGGGGATTTGCTCCTGCTTTGGACAGTTCCTGACATGGACAGAGGAGGCAACAGAGAGCACTGGGTCAGACAGGAAAGAAAACACCACTTCCTGCTGGACACACAGCAGCTGATAAGTACTGGAAGACTTAAAAATTTTTAATAGAAGTGAATTACAAATCTCTGGCACTTTATGGCACCAGTTGATTTGAAAGAAAATTTTTTTGGGTGGACTACCCCTTTAAGACTGTAGCAGCAATTTGGCTCTGGTCAGTGATCATTGCTGGAAATCTCTGGACATAAAGGGACAGATATCAATCTGCCTAAAACTAAGGGTCCCGTTACACTGACCAACATGGGGCCGTGCAAAGACGGATGGAAACGAGCTACGATCAGCATGATTGGCGCTCGTTTTTAGTGTCTTTACACTGCACAATTGAGCGGCCGGGCCGAAAGAACGATCGCTGTGTTGTATGTGCAGCATTGAAAACTGACAGCACAGCTATGCATATATCCATGCTGTCAGTTTCCAGATCACACAGCAGCATGATTGGTAAGAATGCACTACTCTCCGGCTGTCCCATCCTGCTGCTGCATCTTCAGGCTGACCTATCAGGCATGCCGGATCACACAGTAGCACAGAAGGTAAGTATGTACTACTCTCCAGCTCTCCCATCCTGCTGCTGCATCTTCAGGCTGACCTGTCTGGGATGCCGGATCACACAGCAGCGCAGAAGGTAAGTATGTACAGTTGTGTGATCTGAAAAGTGACAGTACGGATATATACATATCTGCGCTTTCAGTTTCCACGGCTGCATGAATGATACAAGGAAGATGTGCAGCCGATAAGAACAAATTTTAAAGTAGGCTAAAACATGCGATCAGCTAATGATCAGGTATTTTCCGGCATCTCAGATGATCTTAGATTTGTAATTTGCTTTTGATAAAAAAAATCTCCAGTCTTCCAGTACTTATCAGCTGCTGTATGTCCTGCAGGAAGTGGTGTATTCTCTCCAGTCTGACACAGTGCTCTCTGCTGCCACCTCTGTCCATGTCAGGAACTGTGCAGAGCAGGAGAGGTTTTCTATGGGGATTTGCTGCTGCTCTGGACAGTTCCTGACATGGACAGAGGTGGCAGCAGAGAGCACTGTGTCAGACTGGAGAGAATAAACCCCGCCTGCAGGACATACAGCAGCTGATAAGTACTGGAAGACTGGAGATTTTTTTAATAAAAGTAAATTACAAATCTCTGGCACTTTCTTTGGCAAATTTTTGCTGAACTATTCCTTTAAATCAAGCCAGAATCCCTCCATTATTTGCTGTAAGCCAATCACTGTGCAAATCAATGGCTTCCAGCTCTGAATAGCCTCTCCTGATATCTCTGTATGAGCGTGTTTTATGAGGACGTTCTCCGTAAATGGTCTAGAGTGGAACGTCCAGCCTATAACTCCTATTGGTGCCTATTCCAAGTCTTGGGACCGGGGTCATAATTCTCCAAGACTATTTTACTGAACATTCTGCAACTTCGAAAACCCGAATAAACGTTCTGTTTTGTGTGAAATTGATTATGTGGGATGACGCTGGGGGGAGGGGCGGCCGGTTATTCCCATACAAAGCGCAGCATGGCACGTAGCTGGGATTACTACAGAAACCTCCGGGAAATACACTGGGAGTAATGGAGCTGTCAGCACGTGATCCATACATACTGGCGGCAGTGACAGCCGAGCTCAGGAGGGGCCTTGGACGTTGATGGTCGTCACAGTGGCGAGGAAACATCTCTGGAACAATCTGTCCGGGTCCTGGGGTTGGTTGTCACAGTCCAATTTATGGCTCAGAAAATGGCGCTTAAAGCCGTTGGGGACGGTGGATTGGCTGGACCTGCTGGGACCCTCCAGGGAGTTCTGTTCTGTACCTAAAGGAGGAAACGGGCAGGTCACAGTGAGTATATAGTGAGTATAGCGTGACGTATCGCAGGTGTATACAAGACAGACACACTTCGTACAAGAATTACTCTCACCTACAATTGTTTGATTGTTCCCCAACCCAAACAGCCCGCTTAAAGGGGTACTCCAGCATAAGAAAATAGTCATTCAAATCAACCGGTGTCAGAAAGTTATATAGATTTGTATTTTACTTCTATTTAAAAATCTCCAGTCTTCCAGTACTTATCAGCTGCTGTATATGCTGCAGGAAGTGGTGTATTCTCTCCAGTCTGACACAGTGCTCTCTGCTGCCACCTCTGTCCATGTCAGGAACTGCCCAGAGCAGCAGCAAATCCCCATAGAAAACCTCTCCTGCTCTGGACAGTTCCTGACATGGATGGAGGTGGCAGCAGAGAGCACTGTGTCAGACTAGAAAGAATACACCACCTACTGCAGGACATATAGCAGCTGATAAGTACTGGAAGACTGGAGATTTTTAAATAGAAGTAAATTACAAATCTATATAACTTTCTGACACCAGTTGTTTAAAACAAAACATTTTTTTTTTTTTTTGCTCTTTTTGCCTTTAAAGGGAATCTGTCAGCTGTACATCATGCTGAGAGCTGCAGACATGGCAGATAGCTGATAGGGTGATATTTAGACATTAGTTATAAAATCCTAGAAGCCGGCTGAGCTGCAGTATGCATGCCTGCTCTCTCCTCTACCCCTCCCTGATTGGTTTTCATTACTGAACTCTGGATTCATTCAGTCAAACCAGGAAGGGTAGTAGGGGGCACGCATACTGCAGCTCAGCACAGCCTCCTTGTCTTCTCTTAGTGTCGCCATGATGATAACCGTAACCCAGCTCTCCAGTAGTTTAGCTGCCATAGTACAGTTTGTGCTTCCATCTCTCCCACCATGTTATATCAGAATGTGCACAGTGACATGAATGGATATTTGATTGATACAATAGTCCTGCTAAACTGGACAGGAAGTGTTGTCATGAGAACACTGGATCATAAGAGCTACAGGAGAGAAATACAGCGGCTGGACGACTACTTCTGAAGCCGCCCTGTTGTTACCATCAGGAAGAGCTCTATACCGCCATTATTATCACCCGCAGAGAAAATGTAGTGTTATATGGCGCTGCCAGCGGGGATCAGTCATATCCGTGATTTACTAAGAAGGTGGAAAGTGCTCAGTCACATGATACAAAGGATGGAGGGAAAAGCAACTCAAACAGCCGAGTGATAGAGGAGAATACAAATGAGGCAGATCCCTCTTATCAATGACATTTACTGTATAGAGAAGAGTATATATATATATATATATATATATATATATATATATATATATATAACAGTGGTGCCTTGGATTACGAGTATAATCCGTTCAGGGACAGCACTTGTAATCCAAATCCACTCTTACACCAAAGCAAATTTTCCCATAAGAAATCACTGATATGCAGACAATTGGTTCCACCCCCCCAAAATAATTATTATTTATTCTGAATAACATGTAGAAGAGATGAAACAATGAGAAGCAGCTGAATCTGTTACTGTACACTATAGCAGCATGTGGTATATAATGTATAGTAACTGTATAACCCTGATAACACAGCAGCTGGATATGTGATATATAAGTTACTGTACATTATTGCAGCATGTGGTATATAATGTATAGTAACTGTATAACCCTGATAACACAGCAGCAGCTGGATATGTGATATATAAGTTACTGTACACTATAGCAGCATGTGGTATATAATGTATAGTAACTGTATAACCCTGATAACACAGCAGCTGGATATGTGATATATAAGTTACTGTACAGTATAGCAGCATGTGGTGTATAATGTATAGTAACTGTATTACCCTGATAACACAGCAGCTGGATATGTGATATATAAGTTACTGTACAGTATAGCAATCAGCATGTGGTGTATAATGTATAGTAACTGTATTACCCTGATAACACAGCAGCTGGATATGTGATATATAAGTTACTGTACAGTATAGCAGCATGTGGTATATAATGTATAGTAACTGTATAACCCCGATAACACAGCAGCAGCTGGATATGTGATATATTAGTTACTGTACAGTATAGCAGCATGTGGTATATAATGTAAAGTAACTGTATAACCCTGATAACACAGCAGCTGGATATGTGATATATAAGTTACTGTACAGTATAGCAGCATGTGGTATATAATGTATAGTAACTGTATAACCCTGATAACACAGCAGCAGCTGGATATGTGATATATAAGTTACTGTACAGTATAGCAGCATGTGGTATATAATGTATAGTAACTGTATAACCCTGATAACACAGCAGCTGGATATGTGATATATAAGTTACTGTACAGTATAGCAATCAGCATGTGGTGTATAATGTATAGTAACTGTATTACCCTGATAACACAGCAGCTGGATATGTGATATATAAGTTACTGTACAGTATAGCAGCATGTGGTATATAATGTATAGTAACTGTATAACCCCGATAACACAGCAGCAGCTGGATATGTGATATATTAGTTACTGTACAGTATAGCAGCATGTGGTATATAATGTAAAGTAACTGTATAACCCTGATAACACAGCAGCTGGATATGTGATATATAAGTTACTGTACAGTATAGCAGCATGTGGTATATAATGTATAGTAACTGTATAACCCTGATAACACAGCAGCAGCTGGATATGTGATATATAAGTTACTGTACAGTATAGCAGCATGTGGTATATAATGTATAGTAACTGTATAACCCCGATAACACAGCAGCAGCTGGATATGTGATATATTAGTTACTGTACAGTATAGCAGCATGTGGTATATAATGTAAAGTAACTGTATAACCCTGATAACACAGCAGCTGGATATGTGATATATAAGTTACTGTACAGTATAGCAGCATGTGGTATATAATGTATAGTAACTGTATAACCCTGATAACACAGCAGCAGCTGGATATGTGATATATAAGTTACTGTACAGTATAGCAGCATGTGGTATATAATGTATAGTAACTGCATAACCCTGATAACACTGCAGCTGGATATGTCATATATAAGTTACTATACAGTATAGCAATTAGCATGTGGTATATAATGTATAGTAACTGTATAACCCTGATAACACTGCAGCTGGATATGTGATATATAAGTTACTGTACAGTATAGCAGCATGTGGTGTATAATGTATAGTAACTGTATAACCCTGATAACACTGCAGCTGGATATGTGATATATAAGTTACTGTACAGTATAGCAGCATGTGGTGTATAATGTATAGTAACTGTATAACCCTGATAACACAGCAGCTGGATATGTGATATATAAGTTACTGTACAGTATAGCAATCAGCATGTGGTGTATAATGTATAGTAACTGTATAACCCTGATAACACAGCAGCAGCTGGATATGTGATATATAAGTTACTGTACAGTATAGCAGCATGTGGTGTATAATGTATAGTAACTGTATAACCCTGATAACACAGCAGCTGGATATGTGATATATAAGTTACTGTACAGTATAGCAATCAGCATGTGGTGTATAATGTATAGTAACTGTATAACCCTGATAACACAGCAGCAGCTGGATATGTGATATATAAGTTACTGTACAGTATAGCAGCATGTGGTGTATAATGTATAGTAACTGTATAACCCTGATAACACAGCAGCTGGATATGTGATATATAAGTTACTGTACAGTATAGCAGCATGTGGTATATAATGTATAGTAACTGTATAACCCTGATAACACAGCAGCTGGATATGTGATATATAAGTTACTGTACAGTATAGCAGCATGTGGTATATAATGTATAGTAACTGTATAACCCTGATAACACAGCAGCTGGATATGTGATATATATGTTACTGTACAGTATAGCAGCATGTGGTATATAATGTATAGTAACTGTATAACCCTGATAACACAGCAGCTGGATATGTGATATATAAGTTACTGTACAGTATAGCAGCATGTGGTATATAATGTATAGTAACTGTATAACCCTGATAACACAGCAGCAGTTTGTAGATACAGGATGGAACTGCAGATCCCCATAATGCAGGAGCGCAGTACAACAGGCTAGAATAGAGAAGCAGGGCTGCTGTCAGAGGTCTGTGTGGTCACCTGAAAGCAACGGGGAAGGTGTGTGTTTAGCCTGGATCAATCAGGAAGTGAGAATCACAGAGCTGTGCAGGAAGACAGTGACAAAAACTTTTCTATACAGCAGTGTGAATGGCTGAGTGTGAGTGCAGGCACATTATAGCAGTAGTGTATATAGCTGAGTGTGAGTGCAGGCACATTATAGCAGCAGTGTGTATAGCTGAGCGTAAGTGCAGGCACATTATAGCAGCAGTGTATATAGCTGAGTATGAGTGAAAGCACATTATAGCAGCAGTGTGTATAACTGAGTGTGAGTGCAGGTACATTATAGCAGTAATGGAGAGGATGGGAAGCACAAGGGCTGACAGAGACTGCAGGGAGTAGGAAGGAATGAGCAGGACAGATGTGGGCACATACATGCAGCGCTCTCTGTCCGGGGAGAGAGGGGTTACAGCTATGGAGAGATTACCTCCACAGTCCTGTCCCCTGATGTAAGCCCCAGCCTGAAGTGGATCTGCTATGATTTGGAAGGTGAGGGAGACTTCCTGGATTAGAGTACAGAGCTGCAGACCCTGCTATACAGACCATGCCCCTCCCCCACTCCCCCTCCCACCCAGTACAGGGAGCTCTTACACCAAAGCAATGCTCTTACACCAAGTTACTATTTTGAAAAACTGTGAGATCTTAAAACAAAACGCTCTTAAACCAAGTTACTCTTACACCAAGGTACCACTGTATATACAAATATTATATATCTTTAGTGTCCAGGTATACATCATTCTGCTCCTCATAGTCTGTATCCCTGGGAATGGCCGAGGTGTCTGATTTACCTGACTGTATAATAGTACAGGATGGACACGGATCATAGCCCAGAGCTGAACTCCTACAGACCGCAGCAGTGTCCCTGATGACTGACAGCTATAAGATATACAGAAGACGACTTATTATATCTCCCCAATACAGATCAACGTGTCATCTATCTATTATCTATCTCCTATCTATCTCCTATCTATCTATCTCCTATCTATCTATCTATCTATCTATCTATCTATCTATCTATCTATCTATCTATCTCCTATCTATCTCCTATCTATCTCCTATCTATCTATCTATCTATCTATCTATCTATCTATCTATCTATCTCCTATCTATCTCCTATCTATCTATCTATCTATCTCCTATCTATCTATCTATCTATCTCCTATCTATCTATCTCCTATCTATCTATCTCCTATCTATCTATCTCCTATCTATCTATCTCCTATCTATCTATCTATCTATCTATCTATCTCCTATCTATCTATCTCCTATCTATCTATCTATCTATCTATCTCCTATCTATTATCTATCTCCTATCTATCTATCTATCTATGCAAAAAAGGGGTCCGTGGAGCCTCAGTTACGAGTCTCAAAACACGGGAATAGCCAGATATCCCTCTCTCCAGAGAAGGAAGCCCATTGCCAAGGGGTGCCTCCTAGTGGGGAGAGCACCAAACCACCCTGATACGTAGTCCCTCAGGTCCTCACTCTGTTACGAGCTTTGGGACCTAAATAGGGAAACACCAGGGTGGCCCCTGTGAGTCAAAGTCTAACTCTGTGGCGAGTATAACGACATAAGACAAGGGTTACCAAGGCTAGGCATCCATCCACAGACTGCAGTTTCAGGGTATTTGCCCCTCATCAGTGTGGAGCAGGATTCGGACTACTGGGGCAATGATAAATAGACCAACAAAACACAACAATCACTGAACTCAGGGAGAACTATATCTATCTATCTATCTATCTATCTATCTATCTATCTATCTATCTCTCACTATCTATCTCCTATCTATCTTCTATCTATCTATCTATCTATCTATCTATCTATCTATCTATCTCTCACTATCTATCTCCTATCTATCTTCTATCTATCTATCTATCTATCTATCTATCTATCTATCTATCTATCTCCTATCTATCTATCTATCTATCTATCTATCTATCTATCTATCTATCTCCTATCTATCTATCTCCTATCTATCTCCTATCTATCTATCTATCTATCTATCTATCTCCTATCTATCTATCTATCTATCTATCTCCTATCTATCTCCTATCTATCTATCTATCTATCTATCTATCTATCTATCTATCTCCTATCTATCTATCTATCTATCTAACTATCTATCTCCTATCTATCTATCTCCTATCTATCTATCTATCTATCTATCTATCTATCTATCTATCTCCTATCTATCTATCTATCTATCTATCTCCTATCTATCTATCTCTCTATCTATCTATCTATCTCTCTATCTATCTATCTATCTCCTATCTATCTATCTCCTATCTATCTATCTATCTATCTAACTATCTATCTCCTATCTATCTATCTCCTATCTATCTATCTATGTATCTCCTATCTATCTATCTATCTCCTATCTCCTATCAGCCCCAGTATATATGAAGTATCCGGCTGTGTAATGAATGAGGAGGGAGTAGTCAGTGACCGGGATTATTACTCAGGATATGAAGTTAATTGGTTGCGGCCATGAAGTTATTCATCTCTGGAGAAGTAATTTACTCTTCAATTAAAGTGAATTGATTGAACTACAAACAGCATTTATTACCCATCCAAACGTATGATCACTGTGTCTAATGGCTGAGACCCCCATCCATCTCAGCACAGGGTCACCGGGTGGGTAAGGCGTACGGTACCTGTGGAGTTAGGGAACCCTCCAGGATAACCTGCGGGGGTACACGAGAGCAGCACCGCCTCTGGCCCTTATATAACATGTAACATGATCTCACACTGAGGTAAATAGCCGTCTGGGGAATTCGGGGGGGATGGGAGAGAGGACGACATGTTTTACCTGCTGGTGTCTACAGTAGCCATGCAGAGCCACACATCTCCATGGTAACAGACAACAAACAAACCCTGTGTAGTCTGATCCTGCAGCCATGCTTCCTTCTACCTGTCTCGTACATCGTAGTAACCTACCGATTGTAGAGTAAGAGGTCTGAGGTAGTATGATGGCAGTGTGAGGGGATGTGCATAGTCTGAATACTGCACCATGTCTCCTTGAGCAGTAGCACAGGAAAAGCTTCAATGGGGGCCTCAGAAGTGACATGTCCGCACAATTACCCATCTCCCATTGAAGTCAATGTTTCACACCACATGGTTATTGACATGGTGGTTTCTGCTCCAAAAACCACATGGGTATAGGCCCTATGAACACATCCTGAGGCCTTATTCATTGATTTCTATATGGCTATTCCCACTCACTAGTTTTACAGATCTGCATGTCGTAGTACGGACCATAATCGAGGCACAGATTGTGAAATAATCCATAATTTTTATAGATAAAACATCTTTAACGTACGCAAAAAATATGGATCTCCTTAATTTAACCATCACCTTCCCATTTTTTTTGCACATCTGCAAAAAATACGGATTACAGATGCACTATGGACGCACTGCAGACAAATATTTTTGAGAACTGCGGAGTATGATTGCGGACATAATATACGGTCCTCAAAAACTACTGAACAAGTAAGTTAGGCCTAAGACTACACAGGGTTTGACTGTAGTCTGTTACCATGGAGATAGATAAATCATGGGCCTAACTAGGATTCTGCCGGCTCTGCTGGGTGTGTCTGGGGGAGGAGAAGGTATCGCTGGTGAAAGCTGGCTCTGGTGTGGGATGGGAATGGGTATCAGTGGTGGCAGCCGGCTCTGCTGTGTGGCTCTGTGTCCGGGGGCCGGAAGGGGCGGGGGGTGGCAGCTGACTAAACTGTTTGGCTCAGTGTTTGCTGCCCGGGTGGGATGTTTAGGCAGCTGCTGGGTTGCCCTGTGAGCACCAGCTAGTACCATGGGGGCAGACCACAGTTTTCCTGGGCCCCCCTTGTTGCACAGGCCCTGTAGCAGTTGTGTGGTCTGCCTCCATGCCTCCACTACTGACATAGATCCACAGAGGAGACACAAACTGATAGGACATTTCTAATTAATTTTAAAACTATAATTTTTTTTTTTAGAACTATTGGGAATGGTTTGGATGGCGGACGTACAAGGTTCAGAGCATTTCATTCATTTCACTGGAAGGCAACAAAACTCTCCATAAAATCCTTCAACTGATCTATGAGGATTCTCATTTGTTTCTACAATCCAGAAAATGTTTTATGTTAAATCTATTGGGAGGACTGGGAGTTTCCTCCTGGACGCACGGCCAGATGCAGGTTTTATGTGTTTTTGATGCATTTTTTATGCCCGGCGCAGAGCCGCATCCTACTTTGATTCTGCATTGAAGATCTTCTCAGCATACAGGAACTCATTACAGTGGTCGCCATGCACGGACACCCCGGGGGGGGGGGGGGGGGGGGGGGTCACATGTCTCTATATTCATCCAGTGCCCATAATAAGGATCCACGCCTTGCTGTGTTCTGCTCTGTGGCTTTATCACAGCCTTCTGACGCTGATCAAATGAGAAAGACTCTTTCATGTGAGAAATCACTAGAGAGTCATTTACATTGATTACAATTATAACACAGAAAACGTGAAGTTCTGAATAGATCATTACTCAGTCAAATAGTCTTAGAAGTGGGTATGAGGGATATATTTACTGCAAAGGAAGAATAAAGGGGAACTCCAGCGAAGAATTCTTTCTTTTAAATCAACTGGAGTCAGAAAGTTATTTAGATTTATAATTTATTTAAAAATCTCCAGTCTTCCAGTACTTATCAGCTTCTGTATGTCCTGCAGGAAGTGGTGTAGTCTCTCCAGTCTGACACAGTGCTCTCTGCTGCCACCTCTGTCCATGTCAGGAACTGTCCAGAGCAGGAGAGGTTTTCTATGGGGATTTGACATGACAACTTCCTGTGTTTTTAAAAAAAAGTAATGTATAATAGATAAAACCTGGAGAGGGGAACATTTATTGTTGAGTCTAATGGCTGCGATTCTTCTATCTTGTTTTAGTTGTTTGTATTTCTCACTTTGCTTGGTGAATTTATGAAAAATTTTGCTCGTCTTAAAAAAGCGCTCAGTATTTTTTGTCTAGGAAACGCGTGAGATGTATATATCACCCGGTCCAGACCAGACATAGACCTGTGCCGGTAGGTGTGATCTTTTTAATTAACTGCTATGCTATTTTATCCATAACAACGGAACAATTTTACCCCCCAGACAACTTGAATTCAAACAGAAATAAAGCTTCTCCATGGAGGACAAGAATAGGATTGTTGTTCATGAAAAAAACCTGTCTTATTTTTCTGTGTGTGTGTGTATTTATATATATATATATATATGTGTGTGTGTGTATTTATATATATATGTGTGTGTGTGTGTGTATTTATATATATATGTGTGTGTGTGTGTGTATTTATATATATCTATACAGTATATGTGTGTGTGTATTTATATATATATGTGTGTGTGTGTATATATATATATATATATATATATATATATATATATATATATACAGTATATGTGTGTGTGTATTTATATATATATATGTGTGTGTGTGTGTATATAGTGTATAATACCGTATATAGTGTATCTGTATGCTGCACAGGTTCATTGTCTGTAGAGAAGTTATTACTGGCTGAGAGGCAGATGAGTTGCCGGCCGTCAGCGGATCCGGTGATTGTGTATACATGTATCCCCAGCGCCAATAATCAGCAGCGTCATTTATCTAAAGGAGGAGAGAATATTACATGGCGGTGACAGACACTTCAATCTATTTACACAAAGCAGAAGGATCCCAGTGACGGACACGGCCATTACATGCAAGAGATGAAAGTAGCAATTTATAGTTAGAGTGGAAGTTCTACTTCTATTTTTCCTTAAAGGGCAATTCCATCAAATACCATCATATGTAATGATGAAAGCTCGTATGACCCGCAGGGTCTCTATGGAAGCCTTAATGCTGCACAGACGTTACCGCGTCCGTCTATGGGACGTATCAGATTATCATTCCAGGTGGATTTCCTCCTTGGTGCTTCCAGCTCTCCTCTCCGTCCCTCATCCTGCTATAACCTCTTCCCATGCAGACCTCTACTATAGATAATAGAATACACACCTGTACTATAGATAATAGAATACACACCTGTACTATAGATAATAGAATACACACCTGTACTATAGATAATAGAATACACACCTGTACTATAGATAATAGAATACACACCTGTACTATAGATAATAGAATACACACCTGTACTATACATAATAGAAAACACACCTGTACTATAGATAATAGAAAACACACCTGTACTATAGATAATAGAATACACACCTGTAATATAGATAATAGAATACACACCTGTGCTATAGATAATAGAATACACACCTGTAATATAGATAATAGAATACACACCTGTAATATAGATAATAGAATACACACCTGTGCTATAGATAATAGAATACACACCTGTGCTACAGATAATAGAATACACACCTGTACTATACATAATAGAATACACACCTCTACTATAGATAATAGAATACACACATGTACTATAGATAATAGAATACACACCTGTACTATAGATAATAGAAAACACACCTGTACTATAGATAATAGAATACACACATGTACTATAGATAATAGAATACACACCTGTACTATAGATAATAGAATACACACCTGTACTATAGATAATAGAATACACACCTGTACTATAGATAATACACACCTGTACTATAGATAATACACACCTGTACTATAGATAATAGAATACACACCTGTACTATAGATAATAGAATACACACCTGTACTATAGATAATAGAAAACACACCTGTACTATAGATAATAGAAAACACACCTCTACTATAGATAATAGAATACACTTCTGTACTATAGATAATAGAAAACACACCTGTACTATAGATAATAGAAAACACACCTGTACTATAGATAATAGAAAACACACCTGTACTATAGATAATAGAATACACACCTGTACTATAGATAATAGAATACACACCTGTACTATACATAATAGAATACACACCTGTACTATAGAAAATAGAATACACACCTGTACTATAGATAATAGAATACACACCTGTAATATAGATAATAGAATACACACCTGTACTATAGATAATAGAAAACACACCTGTACTATAGAAAATAGAATACACACCTGTACTATAGATAATACAGACCTGTACTATAGATAATAGAATACACACCTGTACTATAGATAATACAGACCTGTACTATAGATAATAGAAAACACACCTGTACTATAGAAAATAGAATACACACCTGTACTATAGATAATACAGACCTGTACTATAGATAATAGAATACACACCTGTACTATAGATAATAGAATACACACCTGTACTATAGATAATAGAATACACACCTGTACTATAGAAAATAGAATACACACCTGTACTATAGATAATAGAATACACACCTGTACTATAGATAATAGAATACACACCTGTACTATAGATAATAGAATACACACCTGTACTATAGATAATAGAATACACACCTGTACTATAGATAATAGAATACACACCTGTACTATAGAAAATAGAATACACACCTGTACTATAGATAATAGAATACACACCTGTAGATAATAGAATACACACCTGTACTATAGATAATAGAATACACACCTGTAGATAATAGAATACACACCTGTACTATAGATAATAGAATACACACCTGTAGATAATAGAATACACACCTGTACTATAGATAATAGAATACACACCTGTACTATAGATAATAGAATACACACCTGTACTATAGATAATAGAATACACACCTGTACTATAGATAATAGAATACACACCTGTACTATAGATAATAGAATACACACCTCTACTATAGAAAATAGAATACACACCTGTACTATAGATAATAGAATACACACCTGTAGATAATAGAATACACACCTGTACTATAGATAATAGAATACACACCTGTAGATAATAGAATACACACCTGTACTATAGATAATAGAATACACACCTGTACTATAGATAATAGAATACACACCTGTACTATAGATAATACAGACCTGTACTATAGATAATAGAATACACACCTGTAGATAATAGAATATAGACCTGGTTTTGCACCAGACTTTTGTTATATACATGTTACAGGGCGGCATGAGATGAGGTCATGGCGCAGGGCACATGTTCTGGCATCGGGAGCCTGTGACCACCTTTTAGTGTTACCTCACCCCCCTCAACCACATACAACATTTTTTAATCCTCTGATAACGTCTTAAAAATGGGGAAGTATTGAATCCACATTTGCAGATTTATTGTGAATTCTGACTTTGTTATTGAGGCCAATGAAAAAAAAACAAACTGCAAAGCTTCACTATCTGTTCCTTCTTCAAGTCGCAGCCTGTAGATGAGATTTCCTAAAATGTCCTCCAATATGCTGTATTGTTCCAGTATGTGGGACCCTTACGATAAGGTTTTAGGGCTACATAGGATCACTGTGTCACTGTCTGGTGTAGCAATATCCCCTAAGGTCTCCTTTAGGGGTACTCAAGCAAAATGTTTATTCTTATAAAATCAACTGGTTTCAGAAAGTTTCACAGATTTGTAATTTACTTCGATTTAAAACTCTCTAGTCTTCCAGTACTTATCAGCTGCTGTATGTCCTGCAGGGAGTGGTGTATTCTCTCTAGTCTGACACAGTGCTCTCTGCTGCCACCTCTGTCCATGTCAGGAACTGTCCAGAGCAGGAGAGGTTTTCTATGGGGATTTGCTGCTGCTCTGGACAGTTCCTGACATGGACAGAGGTGGCAGCAGAGAGCACTGTGTCAGACTGGAGAGATTACACCACTTCCTGCAGGACATACATCAGCTGATAAGTACTGGAAGACTGGAGATTTTTTTTATCAGAAGTAATTTACAGATCTGTATAACTTTATGACATCACGAGTACCCCTTAAAAATGGTTTCACCATGGAACTTCACTTCAAACTTGAGCATCACTTAAAAGATTGGCCTCACACACAGCAGACACAACTATTGTCGTCACATAATTTTTATGCTGGAATCACACACAGCAAAAAAGAGATGTACAAGTTTATATATTCCCTCTAAGTTTGGCAGCCATCATACACTGTCACCTGATGAAGCCGCTGTCAGAGAAACACGCAGTAGTAATGTGATGACCTGAGAGCTCTCCCGGTATCAGGAATGTGTGAACAGTGAATTACAGATAAATAAACACCATTAGACGCTGAATATTCATACGTATCGTCTGTAATTGAAAGCTGACACATTGGCAGATACGCCGCGCGGCTTCATACTGTACGGACCGTCACGCTTCTAGAAAAAATAAAACTGGCAGCAATTTTGGTGTCAGATTATAATAAGGTAAAAAGATTACTGATGGTTTCCAATAACTCATTACCAGGAAAAGACTATACATCACCGCACAAATAAGGAATTCTGGGAGATTTCTGCTCTGAAGCCTAAAGAATTGTGAATTCAGCTCTGGATGTTAATCTCTAATTCAGTCTTCTTATCTGTAATGTAATGCACAGCTTGGATGACTGTGAATTAGGAAGCTATTCAGGATCTGTTAGGACTTTCTGAAAGAGTTGGGGAGTATAATAGCTGGAGAGGCCATCAGTCCGGTAACTCGCAGCAATGTAACTGTGCCCCCCTCCCCCTCAGCCCAGACCCCCTGGACTATTGTGTGCTGTATAGTTAAGGGGACAGTGTCCTCAGAAAATGACTTATTGTATAAATAATTTATGGTAAACATTTTTAAAGAATTTTTGGTGACATTTGTCTAATTTTCCATTTTTCTATCTACATTATATAATAATCCTGATATGTTGCAGTTCTCATTCCCACCACTGGGGCTAAAACTAAGCTGAGACTTCCTGTTGTGTCTGTGGTGATAAGAGGAGGCTGCAGTAAAGTGATCTGCACAGCATTGCAGCGTCATGTGACACCAGTAGATAGAGGAGACAATAGCAGCTCCCTGTGGAATGACCTCTTCTCAGGTCACACAACGCGCTCAGTAATGTCTCACATTCACCTCAAGGGGATAGTCTGTCTATTGTGGTCTATGTCCATGAGTCTTGCTGTAAAGAAGGTTACTAAATGCTGTTAAGAACAGCCCAGGCAATGGGCCGCCCCCATAACAATGTACAAATAGGGAAATATAAAAAATTTAAGTAAGAAAATAGAGACAGATTAGAATAAAAGAAGAAGTTTTAGTATCTGACTCTAATCGGTAAGAGAAAATTAAGGTGACACCGTCCCTTTAAGTGTCTCCTGTTGTTTTCTTCCTATTTACTTCTTTGTATCTTGTTGCTCTGCTTATAATTATTCACGTTCCTATTGTGTGTGAACCTTGTTATTAGCTCAGTCTCTAAATCTGCTGTAAAACAATAACTTTGTTCCTTCCTTCTTCTTCATCAGATCACTCACCGCAAACCTTTCAGCTTCCTGACACAAGGACAAGAAGATCAAATGTAATTTAAAGAGCCAGTGCCAGAATCCCATTGGTTCTGGATTCAGACATTTAAAGGGGCACTCTGGCAAAAAAATTCAAATCAACTGGTTTCAGGAAGTTATACATATTTGTAATTTACTTGTATTTAAAAATCTCCAGTCTTCCGGTACTTATCAGCTGCTGTATGTCCTGCAGGAAGTGGTGTATTCCCTCCAGTCTGACACACTGCTCTCTGCTGCCACCTCTGTCCATGTCAGGAACTGTCCGGAGCAGGAGAGGTTTGCAATAATTTTTATAAGAACCGTTCGCCTGTATATGTTGTTGTAACTCTAAGCTTAAAGGGCCTCTAGGAAGCACCGCCACAAATGTGCATTAGTATGTGTGTAAATGGGCTGATGCCAAGATTAAACATCATCCCCGTCCACTGATCATGAGAACAGAGATCAATTGTCCCTCTAGTAAAAGAAGCTGCAATGTCCATGTCCAAGCACCTCTAAAATCTACTTCCGTACGTAACAATGTTTGGCCGTACTGAATGAATGGTGGACGTGCATGTGCACTGCCGATCCCCATTCTCGTGGGTCTGTTCATATGAAAAACCCGAAGCGATGTATCTAGTGGTACATTCACCTTAAGACGAACAGGAATCAATACTCTCACTGATTCCAATGGCCGCTCAGAGCTCAGAGCTAATAGATGGTTTCAGGGATGACCCAATGGGACGTGAGAGAAGCGGTAGTGTGAACCCGACAACCCCTTTAAATTGCCGGAGGATCACTCTAAATGGATTTCATAAGGGACCTTGAAAACACAAGAGCCGACGTTGTGCCTGAAAATCTTTAAGACTTTTAACTTGAGTCACTAAGTCGAATCCAATGACGGCATTTCCCAGAAATCTGTGTTTTTTAGATGCCATTTAGATTCAATAAAAAGAAATAACTGTCAGGAAAAAAGGATCTCAGTCCGTTCACGCTCGAAGTATTTTCAATTACTGATACAAAAAGCTCCGGAAGAAAAGAACAGACAGGGCCGCCGCGTGCCCTGGTCTCATGTGGCTCACCGGAGCATAGAGTACATTACCGCCGCGAGCGGCACAGAACTACGGGGGTGACTGAAGGATAATGGAGTGACTGAAGGATAATGGGGTGGCCGGATGATGTGGTGGCCGGATGATGTGGTGGCTGGATGATGTGGTGGCTGGATGATGTGGTGGCTGGATGATGTGGTGACCGGATGATGTGGTGACCGGATGATGTGGTGACAATGATAAGGTGGCGGCAATTACATAGTTGCCAACAGTGCCGGTTTTGCTGGGACTGTCCAGATTTTGAGACAGGAGACAGTTCCGTCAAAACCATGTCCCAGGTATGTCCGCTCCCCGCCGTGGGAAGCCCCGCTCCTGCCGACCCCACACCTTTAACTATAAGCTCTAATGAGTGCTTATAGTTAACTGTGACGTCTCCATGCTAAAGAGTCCAGTCCACTATGTGACTCCGCCCACTGGACTCCTTAACACTGAATTAGTAGGGATTTCAATCAACAAGTTATTGGGAATCTTTTCCCACAAAGATATATATCAATCCACTCAGCTCTTCCTGCTCTATAATATGATGGCCATAGATCAAATAGCTTTGTCGCAGTGCCAGGTTCCCTGTAATTTTGCTATGTAAAGGCACCACGAACAAGTGCCGATCACGCTGATCAGCGCTCAGTTACGACCTCACACAGGTAAGATCCAGTTCCCAGTTAACACCTGCTATAATCAAGTAATCAAAGACTTGTAGGCCCCAAAAGAATAGAATCCTGATCCATTTGCTATCTATTGTCAAAAGAGGAGAGGGAACAGCTGAGCAAGGACTCTCCTGCAGCACTTTACTCTTTGTAGGCTTCCAGATACCCCCGGGGACAAAGACCTTCCATCTTGTGTGGATCCCCATTGACAAAAATTATGAGGGGTCAGAACCACAAAAGACATCTCTAAAACTACTACCCTCAGCTGCCCCGACTACTCCACCTTTCCCCCCATAGGCAGCTATAGTATACATGCTTATTCTAAGTCTGAGCTGTCCCTGGCAGAGATTTCCCATTCTTCACTACATACGGCAGCATATTGCAGTAATACCCTCTATAAGATGGGCTCTGGGCACCAAAAGACAACCTGTTCCCGGCAACATTGACTATTCTTGTATCAGACTTGCCCACATGCCACTTACACATGTCCCAATGGACAAGAACACAAAAGGTATTATGAGCCGGTGATGATGAATTCGGGGACTTCAGCCGCCTATTGTTTAATACAATGGAGGACTATAATAGACTGTGCAGCTAATAGTCGGGTCTCGGTGACACAACACCTGCTTCCTCGCCAATAACCCCGGACCTGATATGGCCACTTATCCCCAAGTGGGTGAAGCCGCTTTACAGTCGTCTCGGTGATTCACAAGGACGGACTTCATGTTCCCGGAAGCCACTTGACCTGACAGCCGTGACCCATGTGCCGATCAGACATGTGATGAAGTGGATGGAGCCGTAACGTTCTGTACTCCCCGTTACTCGCATTAAGCCATATTTATAGGCAACATCGATTTCTCTACTTTAATTTTATCCTTACCAGCGGTAATCTTTGCCTCGCTCTCCGTCAGATGAAACCAGGTCAATTACTTCTGTAATTATTTCGGTTTAAATGTAGCGTCCAAGACGTGATTTACTAAGGCGGCCAGAAAAAGAAGGGAATGGAGTCATTAAAGGGCTTGTTTTTTTCTTTCAAATCAACTGACTGGAAATGGCCAGAGACTTATAATTTACTTCTATTAAAAAATCTCCAGTCTTCCAGTACTTATCAGCTGCTGTATGTCCTGCAGGAAGTGGTTTATTCTCTCCAGTCTAACAAAGTGCTCTCCCATGTCATGTCAGGAACTGTCCAGAGCAGCAGAAAATCCCCGTAGAAAACCTCTTCTGCTCTTCACACACACACACACACACACACACACACACAGCCCCTGTAGGAGGAGTTAGTTATCCCCATGTGGGAGGAAGTCAGTTCAGTGTGTTAGTTGGTTAAGTCTAAGACACGTGTGTATGCAGATGCAGCTACAGACAACCAGTTCTTACAGTATTCTTACTATATCTACTATGGAGTGCTAAACCGTACAAGGGAGAAGAGTCCAGGAACATCCTAGCCCACGCCATGAACCAGTCTAAAAAGTGTAGAGCAGTATCCTGAGACACAAAGAGGAAGTAGCCTGGATAGGACAAAGCTACCAGAAGGTATACGTATCCTATCTCACAGTGCAGGTAACTGGGACACCCCCGGGAGCTTAGCTTCATCCAGGTAACCACGACTGGGGCTTATATCACCCTATTAGGACGGGTCACTCGACACTGTAGGGCACAAGGTGGTCAGACCAAAGTCTATACATGGGTACAAGTAACTTTCACTACAGTATATTTCTTCCAAGTTCCGGCAGAGTACATTGCTACATTGGGTTAGGACTCCCTCAACCAACTCCACTACGCTACTCTACTCTACTCTCAACTCTTCAAGCACTGCTACAACTACCTCTTCTCTTCTACTTCTTCAAGCACCTCCTCAGCATCACTAAGTTTAAGCACTGAAGTCCGTGTAAAGATTCATCTATTTCTATACAGGTTCCGCTGGCTTTACCGCCAAGTAAATGGGCACGGGAACCCCCCCCCCCCCCCCCCCCACAAACTACCTGTACCGTTCTGTTGTCTTCATTACTGTATTCCTGGTTCTGAGGTCTGACTGCCTCCTGGGGCTGGTATTCGAGCTAGAAACAACTGCAGCGCCTCGCTGTCCGCCTTTCTTCTGTTGTCACCCCCCCTGAGCGGGATCTCCGTCTTTGCTGGGCCTAGTAGGGCACTGATACTCTAGGCCCCGCCTGGTTGACACCTTAGAGCAGGAATAAAAGATGTTTTTAGCCCAAATACCGGCCCCAGGAGACAGACAGACCCCAGGACCAGGATCCGTGGACACAATCCCACATCACATTGCGCATGTATGAAGCATATAATGGCCTTACGTTATAGAGAGGTTCTCTCCTATGTGATGTCATACTGTATATGATGTAATGTAGGTCGTCGCCTTCTATTACTGTCGGCCTTGAGGAATAGCACGCACCTGGCCATAGTTTCAAGGTTACCATGAATCACCAGCATTCAGATACTTTGCTTTGTCTATAGAAGATGCAGTTTATCCTTGAGTCATAACCCGGCATTGAAACCAACAATGCAGTTTATGGACGGCCATTCAGGAGCGATGGAGTCCGTTCATTGACTCTCATATTCATGGAGAAGAATAATACAGCAAATAATACAATCCTTTACAAATCCTCCCTGTACAATGGCCATTATTCCGGACTGCGCACAATTGCCGAGGACCCATCACCACGATGCAGATAGAATAGGGAGGCGCTATGGACGCGCGCTGTGTCCTTCAGGACTGAACGCTAATAACACTTCTATATGGAAGGTTTCTTCAGAGAAGGACGGCCACTTCCATGAGGATCTCAAGTGTGAGAGAAGATCTCGCCTCCAGCTCTAATAGCCCAGAGGATACGGATTTAGAAGCTTCCCAGGGGGTCGGAGGCCTAAACTAGTTCATTAGGAATTTTAGGAAATATTGTGCCGAGACACGAGTCCTAATTAGTCGTAATCCACAAAGGAATACTAATTCCCTTATTATCATTCAAAATCTCGTTTCCGCAAATTGTTTTTACAACGAGAAGAAACGCACTTTTCTGGACTATTCTAACCCTTCCGAGATCCGTTATGAATTATAAACCATGCCGTATCCTCCGAAATGATGGCCCCGCTCTTCATTCACACTGGTTTGTATATGTACGAATAACTTCAACCTTAAGGCTGTTCACACTACCTAAAAGTACGGCCGTTGTTGCCATCGGCAACAACGGCCGTACTTTTTGTGATGTGGAACAATGCCTTATTTTCAATGGGATCCCGGCCGGAGCATAGACACATCGTATACGCTTCGGCCGGGATCCCGTGCGGCGCCGCAAATGACTGACAATGAATTGCGGCCGTAGGAAACCCTCTCAGTTCACACAGTGAAGCGAGCAGCTCCGGCCCTTACTTCACTGTGCGCTATGGGAAGCTCTGATGGGGGTGCGCGCTAATGCACTCGCATCAGAGCTCTGCAGCCAGGAAGATCATCCGGCCAGAGACCGGCCGTTCCGTGACCCGGCGGGGCCGGTCTAATACGTAGTGTGAACATAGTCTAATACTGGGAACGGGGAACCTGCGGCCCTCCAGGTGGTACAAGACTACAAATCCCATCATGCCTGGACAGACGAAGCTGTCAAAGAGATGAGGTACTGACTACATAAGACTTGACAACTATCAAAAATCGCTGCCAGACGCTCTGCATGCTCAATATGTAAATTAGAAGGGATGAGTGCAACGTCCATAGGAAATCACTGGAGCGGTGAGTGAGTAAGGGCCCTATTCCACGGACCGAGCAATGATGTAAACGAGCGCCGATCTGCTAGCTCGTTTACTGGGCCTATTCCACGACCCCGTTAAGCGAGGGCTGCAGGGACTTAGGCCCCTAAGTGTCTGGGGCTCTACTGGGGGTCGGGCAAGCTCTGTCCGTGACAATTCCCTTTAACTGAGCAAAGGACTGAGTGGGTTAGTTTTCTCCTTAAAGTGGTTTTTAAATTTAATATGACTCGTCCCCTATACACAACATAGAAGATAAGCAATAAGACTGAGGAGGGTCCGACCTCTGGGCCCCCTGAAGATCTCTAGAGTGGCGCACCAACCGGGTCTACAGAATCCCCTGATACTTGTCCCATATCATGAGGATAGAGGACAACTACTATAAATTCAAAAAACCCTTTAAGAAGTACAGCAAAGAGGACTGTGGAGTCTTTAAGGCCATGCGATGCTCCACTGGGACAAAAATATGTAAACTAAAGTAGATCTCCTCCAGAAGGAAGAGAGTTTATTGTTTGGTGCCACCTATGGGAGGTAGCACCCCTAAACAGCCAGTAGCCAGAACCTTCTCCAGAAGTTCCTAAGAGCATGGTAGTCCCATTGTCCAACAGGCCTCAACCAACTTTTACACATCAGCTCCAATGGTGTCCAGTAAAACCCAATGTCTTATGCTGTCTATAAACCTTAATGTCTGGCAAACCTTCCGACCATCCATCCTTCCATGGGGGTGTCACAAAAAAGGGAGAGAAAGATCAGGTAGTTGGACTCTAACATACCCCCCCCCCCCCCCCCCGGGACAAATGAGAATTTATCCTGATAGTAGTTTGAATAAAATGAGATATCATTTCATGTATGTACGGATCATATAGGAGATGTTCACTCACCAGGCGGTAATCACTGTGGGACAATAAAATCCTGATTACATTTGCATTTGTAATAAACAATACACTGTGGTTACCACTAAAGTCAGCGTAGTAGTGTCTGGGATGTTACTTAATGAGGCGTCTATATAAATCTGCTCCGAAACAGCTTGGGCTCCTGTCTCTCCTACCGTCTAACTTCATTTGGATTAATATCTAATGACATGCCCAAAAGACCAAAACAAAATGAGAAAACTGGATCTCATCCTGTTCGTAACGCCACTACTGATCCGAGACAAAGACTGGAGAATAGGTGGCTCTCAGTTACACTTTACGGAAGATTAAAACGCTGTTTGTTCGTCTTATCGTCACACTGCAGCACTTTGTTATGGTTCATCTTCACTTCAATGTTAAATGAACACTTTTTCTCATTAAAGAACTCTCCGGCAGCGGCAATCCGTGGCAGCCGGCCAGCCGACCCTATGTAAACAGCTTTTCTACCTAATTGACTTCATTAAGCTGATATATCGCACTAAGGAAACATCGGCTTTATGTTTTATTCTAATTTATGTTATTTCTGGTAATTGTTAATCGTGGACTTATGTTCTCTCCGTCTATTATAGGGTCAGCGTGTACACAAGTATACAGAAACGCCCCGGACCGGCAGTGATATATCTAGTGTTGTTCACTACATATTAGTATTCACCTGAATCCTATGGGAACAGATAATGAGAAACATGTCTGCAGTATATACAGGTGGTCATAGGTGCCAAAGAGATCAATAACGTATGTATCCGCAGTAATGATCCCACTTCTTTATCCTTCAGGCTTAAACATATTGTGGGTTCCAAGTACTGACATGGCCCATATAGCGACTAGGGGGCCCTCGAAGGGAGGGGGGGGGGGCAACGCTGGATGATCACAGTGCTAACGCACCAGAGATTAGGGTAAAAACACATGAGCTGTCAACATTTGTAATTAAATTCTATTTAGAATTCTCCAGTCTTCCAGTACTTATCAGCCACTGTATGTCCTGTAGGAAGTGGTGTATTCTTTCCAGTCTGACACAGTGCTCTCTGCTGCCACCTCTGTCCATGTCAGGAACTGTCCAGAGCAGCAGCAAATCCCCATAGAAAACCTCTCCTGCTCTGGACAGTTCCTGACATGGACAGAGGTGGCAGCAGAGAGCAATGTGTCAGACTGGAGAGAATACACCCCTTCCTGCAGGGCATATAGCAGCTGATAAGTACTGCAAGACTGGAGAATTCCAATCTGACTCCTAGCCGCCATCTATGTCCATAACTAATGCGTCTGGCAGCTCTGAGGACTGTGACCTGGGAGCGGAACAGTTAAAGGGAACCTGACACCATAAGACTGCAGTGCAATCTATGAGCATTGTGTTATAGTCAGAGCAGATTAATATATAATAATAATATATAATAATAATAATAAGATGTAATATACCATGAAATGAATGCTCATCTTGGGCTTAGGAGTCCAATGGGCGGTCTTGTTTCCTGATTAGCAGCATTCATGCATAGAGTTTGCTTTCAGTCTTTGATTAGCACCGCCCACTGGACACCTAAGCCATGCAGGAGCAGGGATTATAATAATAACCATGTACCAAGTTATACACAGAGCTATATACTATACACAGTATATACTGTATTTGGAGCGGAACCCCCACCAACCAGATATTGATGAACGCTTCTAGGAAAAAGTTATCGGAAAAAAAACCTTTATTGAGTTATAGAGGAATCAATTTCGTAATCACAAGAGTCAATTTAGAGAATAGTTGGAATAAATAGATTTCTAATCACGCAATAGAAGTACGAGAAATGCCAATGACGCATCACCTTGTAGTACGTGCCTGGAGGTGGACGCATGGCGGTGACATTATCTGCATAAATAACCTGTGGCATTACTGCAGTGTCCCACTACGTGTCCTGTGAGGTCACATGGAGCGTATCCTGACTGTACACTCCCCTATTGCACTTCTTGTCTTCTATCAGGTTTTTGCATAGATAGATAACATAATACACACTTTAGTGCTCTCTGCTGCCACCTGCAGGAAGTGGTGTATTCCCTCCAGTCTGACACAGTGCTCTCTGCTGCCACCTCTGTCCATGTCAGGAACTGTCCAGAGCAGGAAAGGTTTTCTATGGGGATTTGCTGTTGCTCTGGACAGTTCCTGACATGGACAGAGGTGGCAGCAGAGAGAACTGTGTCAGACTGGAGAGAATACACCACTTCCTGCAGGACATACAGCAGCTGATAAGTACTGAAAGACTGGAGATTTACAAATCTGTATACTTTAATTTTACCACTTGAACCCTTTATCAGGCCTGTCATTTTTCTTTGTGTCTTTTCTATCCTGCTCGCTGTCGGCCTCCTCTATCCTCCTCGTGGTATATACTGTAGCCCTTTGTGAATCTGCCGGCAGTTTTTATGTTTTCATCCTTTTTACGGTGGGAGGAGCATTATGTTCTGTATCCCCCCGGGTATATACTGTATACTGAGGTCTCACCTGTGCTCTGTAGGCTCAGCCCGGTGTCCAGCTTGTTGTGCGGCTTGTTACTGATGAACAGATAGCAGAGGACACAGACGGTGATGATGAACGCCAGCAGGACCACCGCAGCTATGGACAAGCCCACCAGCGCCCCCACGCTGCAGAGACAAGAGCACACACTCAATGTCTACACAATGGACCAATAGCAGTACAGACCCCAGCAGGGACACACTACTTGCTGACTGTTTCCATTTCTGAGCCCCCTGCCCCAACAAGACCAAGATGGCCGATAGCAGAAGAAATTCAGAAATGTTCTGTTCTCTATGTTTTGGGCTAAAGTTGACACTTGAATTTAATGCACTTACAGACAAATAAACCATACTGTAATATTGCTGCATTTGCTCATTGCTCCCCTTTATGCACTACAAGTACCAGCACAGGTGGGACATCGTACAGGGGAGGCATCGGCCAATCAAACCCCTCACTCATCTCATGATGAATTTACATGTGTTCAAAAAAAGTCAACGAGATTTGAAGTGTTTTTTATACTTTGTTTTTGCATTGGGCCATTTTTTTGCCCAAAAAATTTAAAAAAAATTTTTTTAAGCCTTTTTTTGGACAATTGTATGGAGTAGTAATGCTGACTACTATATTATATTACTATATCTGAGGATTGTGCAGTTCAGTAGTGAGAAGAGGTTCAGCGGTCGTCACTGAAAACAGGGAGAAGAGGCTTAAAGGGACCTGTGGTCAGTCCTAAAAAGTCCCACTTCTTTTACCCCATGGCCTTGGGATGTCCTGATTTCAAGTCAACGCCTCTGTTCCTGAGATATGGGGGGGGGGGGGGGGGGGGTTACTATTTGGCTGACTGTCTGTATTTTTCACTAAATGGTCAAATAGGTGGGGACTTTTTTGCAAAGTAGGGAGTTACCATTAGGCTCAAGGTTGCTAATTAGAATCTTCATAATCCCGCCCCCTAATCACAATTCACGTCCCCTCAGCCTCCTAATCACAATCCCATAGTTTAACATTCATACCCCCTTTTGCAAAAGGTTCCGCCCTCCTGACTATTTAGTGAAAAGTAGAAATAGTTAGGCCCGGACTGGCAATGCGGTGAACTGGGCAAATGCACGATGGGCCGCCAAAGTAACCAGTCATTGGGCTGCCTGGCTCACTGCACATGTGAATAGCATGGCCGGTCGCTGTGCTATCCACACAAGGATCATCTTGTACTAAAATCCCTTTATCTCAGCAATGGAGAGTGTACGGCAGGTACTTCCAATGTAGTAAATCTTCAAAGGGGCCAAAAAAAAACCATGAGAAAACTTTACGGCCGAAGACGAAGAAACATTTGATTATTATTTCATCCAATTTTACAAAAAGCGTCTGCGCTCGGTGAGAATCTCTGACGCTTCGTCCTCTGGAGAATCGATACCAAGAAAACATAACAAGAACCAAACAATGTGCTCTATCTGCAGCAATCAATGGCCGTTTTTACCAATCTCGGTCTCGGTTGGAGGCCAAGCGTGTCAGGTCACTCGAGATATCGACAGAGCGGTCTACGCTGCGCGCGGCTCCAATCACATAAAGTAAAAAGAAGACCAACAACCATATAAACAAACAGTAACAAAAAAAATGCTTAATGTTTTTGAAATTCGACTGGAATTGTCTGATGTTCCATGGAAATACGTATCCGTTGTGTCCGACGATGTTCTAGGTTGTTTAGCATTCGGCTGACAATGGGTTTCTGTGGCCTTCGGGTTCATTGTTCCTGAATGACTAGAAATGAATGTTCAGATGGGTTTTCATTGTAGGAGAAATAATTCATCTGCGCAAAAGACTTTCTACTGTCGGAGATACAACTAACAAGACCCGAACAACGGCCAAAATGTAGCTGAACGTGGCTCCTCGCCAAGCGTCAAGGATGTGCAGGAATGAGGGTGTATGGCAGCGGTGGGGGAAGGCTCAGCCCTCCAGGCATGATGGGAATTGTAGTTTTGCAACAGTGGAGGTCCGGAGGTTCCCCATCCCTGATCTAAGTACAGGACAAGGAGCCTCCTGTACAGGGATCATGTGACATATCCGCCATCTTATGCAGGGGTCAGGGGTCAGGCTGCTGTGTCTCTCTGCATTGCTCTCCTCTGAAGATCTATGTGCTCTGATAAGCTGCTGGGTAGATGCAGGAGCCCAACAAGATATATGGATGGGAGGAGTGAGATGAGGGCCGGGCAGGGGAGGAATCTGGGGGTGATGTGGATTCCCACATGTAGAAGCCTCATCTGAGAACTCAAGAGATGAAGAACCTGCAGGACCTTTAGTGATGTCATAGTCATGTGATTAGTCACATAGTCCAGATACAGATACTGTAGGGATAATGAGTGTGTGTTTGTCTCTATATAGCAGAGCTGTTTGTGTATGGTGATGTAGCAGAGGTGTGTATGTCTGTGGGTAGATTTATATAGCAGAGCTGTGTGTATCTCTGTATGTAACAGCTGTTTGTGTATGGTGATGTAGCAGAGGTGTGTATGTCTGTGGGTAGATTTATATAGCAGAGCTGTGTGTATGTCTGTATGTAACAGCTGTTTGTGTATGGTGATGTAGCAGAGCTGTGTATATGCCTGTGGGTAGATTTATATAGCAGAGCTGTGTGTATCTCTATATACTGTATAACAGCTGTTTGTGTATGGTGATGTAGCAGAGCTGTGTGTATCTCTGTATGTAACAGCTGTTTGTGTATGGTGATGTAGCAGAGGTGTGTATGTCTGTAGGTACATTTATATAGCAGAGCTGTGTGTATCTCTGTATGTAACAGCTGTTTGTGTATGGTGATGTAGCAGAGGTGTGTGTATCTCTGTATGTAACAGCTGTTTGTGTATGGTGATGTAGCAGAGCTGTGTGTATCTCTGTATGTAACAGCTGTTTGTGTATGGTGATGTAGCAGAGGTGTGTGTATCTCTGTATGTAACAGCTGTTTGTGTATGGTGATGTAGCAGAGGTGTGTATGTCTGTAGGTACATTTATATAGCAGAGCTGTGTGTATCTCTGTATGTAACAGCTGTGTGTATGGTGATGTAGCAGAGGTGTGTGTATCTCTGTATGTAACAGCTGTTTGTGTATGGTGATGTAGCAGAGGTGTGTGTATCTCTGTATGTAACAGCTGTTTGTGTATGGTGATGTAGCAGAGCTGTGTGTATCTCTGTATGTAACAGCTGTTTGTGTATGGTGATGTAGCAGAGGTGTGTATGTCTGTAGGTACATTTATATAGCAGAGCTGTGTGTATCTCTGTATGTAACAGCTGTTTGTGTATGGTGATGTAGCAGAGCTGTGTATATGCCTGTGGGTAGATTTATATAGCAGAGCTGTGTGTATCTCTATATACTGTATAACAGCTGTTTGTGTATGGTGATGTAGCAGAGGTGTGTGTATCTCTGTATGTAACAGCTGTTTGTGTATGGTGATGTAGCAGAGGTGTGTATGTCTGTAGGTACATTTATATAGCAGAGCTGTGTGTATCTCTGTATGTAACAGCTGTGTGTATGGTGATGTAGCAGAGGTGTGTGTATCTCTGTATGTAACAGCTGTTTGTGTATGGTGATGTAGCAGAGCTGCGTGTATCTCTGTATGTAACAGCTGTTTGTGTATGGTGATGTAGCAGAGGTGTGTGTATCTCTGTATGTAACAGCTGTTTGTGTATGGTGATGTAGCAGAGGTGTGTATGTCTGTAGGTACATTTATATAGCAGAGCTGTGTGTATCTCTGTATGTAACAGCTGTTTGTGTATGGTGATGTAGCAGAGCTGTGTGTATCTCTGTATGTAACAGCTGTTTGTGTATGGTGATGTAGCAGAGGTGTGTATGTCTGTAGGTACATTTATATAGCAGAGCTGTGTGTATCTCTGTATGTAACAGCTGTTTGTGTATGGTGATGTAGCAGAGATCTGTTTCTGTATACTGATGTAGTAGCACTGTATGTTTGTGTACATTTATGTAGTAGAGCTATGTGTGTGTATTTTGATGTAGAAGAGCTGAGTGTGTATGATGCAGCAGTAAGAGGCAAGCCTAATTGTCAGCTGGACCCCTGTATACCCGGCTATCCTCGGCCAGCTCACTATCATTATATTCTTTGGACGTTTTCCCGGGCACACGGCAGTGATCTGTCTAGTAATAGCTGCAATGTGTTTGCACGAGGAGGAGGGGGTTCCTGTATCCCCCATATATTCTGCAGATGGTTTATGTCAGGACGTCACTTTTTATTGCTGCATTCTGGCTCCTCGCTTTGCCGAGATCAATAAAAAACCACTTGAGAAGGAAATCAGATAATCCGCAGAATGTAAAATACAGCAGGTATATATATATATATATATCCATTAGAGAGTGTCTCCCGCTGATGGCAATGTCTATATTTCCGAATCCCCCACTACCCCCATTGGCCGAGACAGATGTATTATTACATAACGTTGTGTAATAATCGGAGGGGGCGGCGTCCATCTTTCTGGCTATAATTGTATTCAGAATAATAACTATTGTAATGATGTCACAGGGGGCGAAGTATACAGAGAAGACGCTCTGGTAGTATATCCATCTGCCTCTATAGAACATGTCATATACTGTCACGTCACATTCAGGATGATACCATGCAATGGCTTCTCCTTGTTGGTGTATACTTACTCACAGTCACCTGGATGGCTTCTCCTTGTTGGTGTATACTCACTCACAGTCACCTGGATAGCTTCTCCTTGTTGGTGTATACTCACTCACAGTCACCTGGATGGCTTCTCCTTGTTGGTGTATACTCACTCACAGTCACCTGGATGGCTTCTCCTTGTTGGTGTATACTCACTCACAGTCACCTGGATGGCTTCTCCTTGTTGGTGTATACTTACATGTTTACTTATATGTTTCTTTACTCAGTAGGCTTTAAATTTATTACAAATGTTTGTATTATACTGTGTTATCTATTTACCCTAGCTCAGCCCCATCTCCTATAGTTTTAGGAGGTCTCCTCCTGTACCAGTCACTACACTGATGTCTCCTCCTGTACCAGTCACTACACTGATGTCTCCTCCTCCTCCTGTACCAGTCACTACACTGATGTCTCCTCCTGTACCAGTCACTACACTGATGTCTCCTCCTGTACCAGTCACTACACTGATGTCTCCTCCTCCTCCTATACCAGTCACTACACTGATGTCTCCTCCTCCTCCTGTACCAGTCACTACACTGATGCCTCCTCCTGTACCAGTCACTACACTGATGTCTCCTCCTCCTGTACCAGTCACTACACTGATGTCTCCTCCTGTACCAGTCACTACACTGATGTCTCCTCCTCCTGTACCAGTCACTACACTGATGTCTCCTCCTGTACCAGTCACTACACTGATGTCTCCTCCTCCTCCTGTACCAGTCACTACACTGATGTCTCCACCTCCTGTACCAGTCACTACACTGAAGTCTCCTCCTCCTCCTGTACCAGTCACTACACTGATGTCTCCTCCTCCTCCTGTACCAGTCACTACACTGATGTCTCCTCCTGTACCAGTCACTACACTGATGTCTCCTCCTCCTCCTGTACCAGTCACTACACTGATGTCTCCTCCTCCTCCTGTACCAGTCACTACACTGATGTCTCCTCCTCCTCCTGTACCAGTCACTACACTGATGTCTCCTCCTCCTCCTCCTGTACCAGTCACTACACTGATGTCTCCTCCTCCTGTACCAGTCACTACACTGATGTCTCCTCCTCCTCCTGTACCAGTCACTACACTGATGTCTCCTCCTCCTCCTGTACCAGTCACTACACTGATGTCTCCTCCTGTACCAGTCACTACACTGATGTCTCCTCCTCCTCCTGTACCAGTCACTACACTGATGTCTCCTCCTCCTCCTGTACCAGTCACTACACTGATGTCTCCTCCTGTACCAGTCACTACACTGATGTCTCCTCCTTCTGTACCAGTCACTACACTGATGTCTCCTCCTCCTGTACCAGTCACTACACTGATGTCTCCTCCTCCTCCTGTACCAGTCACTACACTGATGTCTCCTCCTCCTCCTCCTGTACCAGTCACTACACTGATGTCTCCTCCTCCTGTACCAGTCACTACACTGATGTCTCCTCCTCCTCCTGTACCAGTCACTACACTGATGTCTCCTCCTGTACCAGTCACTACACTGATGTCTCCTCCTCCTCCTGTACCAGTCACTACACTGATGTCTCCTCCTCCTCCTGTACCAGTCACTACACTGATGTCTCCTCCTCCTCCTGTACCAGTCACTACACTGATGTCTCCTCCTGTACCAGTCACTACACTGATGTCTCCTCCTCCTCCTGTACCAGTCATTACACTGATGTCTCCTCCTCCTCCTGTACTAGTCATTACACTGATGTCTCCTCCTCCTGTACCAGTCACTACACTGATGTCTCCTCCTCCTGTACCAGTCACTACACTGATGTCTCCTCCTCCTCCTGTACCAGTCATTACACTGATGTCTCCTCCTCCTCCTGTACCAGTCACTACACTGATGTCTCCTCCTCCTGTACCAGTCACTACACTGACGTCTCCTCCTGTACCAGTCACTACACTGATGTCTCCTCCTCCTCCTGTACCAGTCACTACACTGATGTCTCCTCCTCCTCCTCCTGTACCAGTCACTACACTGATGTCTCCTCCTCCTGTACCAGTCACTACACTGATGTCTCCTCCTCCTGTACCAGTCACTACACTGATGTCTCCTCCTGTACCAGTCACTACACTGATGTCTCCTCCTCCTCCTGTACCAGTCACTACACTGATGTCTCCTCCTCCCCCTGTACCAGTCACTACACTGATGTCTCCTCCTGTACCAGTCACTACACTGATGTCTCCTCCTCCTGTACCAGTCACTACACTGATGTCTCCTCCTCCCCCTGTAGCAGTCACTACACTGATGTCTCCTCCTCCCCCTGTACCAGTCACTACACTGATGTCTCCTCCTCCCCCTGTACCAGTCACTACACTGATGTCTCCTCCTGTACCAGTCACTACACTGATGTCTCCTCCCCCTGTACCAGTCACTACACTGATGTCTCCTCCTCCTGTACCAGTCACTACACTGATGTCTCCTCCTGTACCAGTCACTACACTGATGTCTCCTCCTGTACCAGTCACTACACTGATGTCTCCTCCTCCTCCTCCTGTACCAGTCACTACACTGATGTCTCCTCCTCCTCCTGTACCAGTCACTACACTGATGTCTCCTCCTCCTGTACCAGTCACTACACTGATGTCTCCTCCTCCTGTACCAGTCACTACACTGATGTCTCCTCCTCCTGTACCAGTCACTACACTGATGTCTCCTCCTCCTGTACCAGTCACTACACTGATGTCTCCTCCTCCTGTACCAGTCACTACACTGATGTCTTCTCCTCCTCCTGTACCAGTCACTACACTGATGTCTCCTTCTCCTGTACCAGTCACTACACTGATGTCTCCTCCTCCTGTACCAGTCACTACACTGATGTCTCCTCCTCCTGTACCAGTCACTGCACTGATGTCTCCTCCTCCTGTACCAGTCACTACACTGATGTCTCCTCCTCCTGTACCAGTCACTACACTGATGTCTCCTCCTCCTCCTCCTGTACCAGTCACTACACTGATGTCTCCTCCTCCTGTACCAGTCACTACACTGATGTCTCCTCCTCCTGTACCAGTCACTACACTGATGTCTCCTCCTGTACCAGTCACTACACTGATGTCTCCTCCTCCTCCTGTACCAGTCACTACACTGATGTCTCCTCCTCCTCCTGTACCAGTCACTACACTGATGTCTCCTCCTTCTGTACCAGTCACTACACTGATGTCTCCTCCTGTACCAGTCACTACACTGATGTCTCATCCTCCTGTACCAGTCACTACACTGATGTCTCCTCCTGTACCAGTCACTACACTGATGTCTCCTCCTGTACCAGTCACTACACTGATGTCTCCTCCTTCTGCACCAGTCACTACACTGATGTCTCCTCCCCCTGTACCAGTCACTACACTGATGTCTCCTCCTCCTGTACCAGTCACTACACTGATGTCTCCTCCTGTACCAGTCACTACACTGATGTCTCCTCCTCCCCCTGTACCAGTCACTACACTGATGTCTCCTCCTGTACCAGTCACTACACTGATGTCTCCTCCTCCAGTACCAGTCACTACACTGATGTCTCCTCCTCCTCCTGTACCAGTCACTACACTGATGTCTCCTCCTCCTGTACCAGTCACTACACTGATGTCTCCTCCTCCTGTACCAGTCACTACACTGATGTCTCCTCCTCCTGTACCAGTCACTACACTGATGTCTCCTCCTCCTGTACCAGTCACTACACTGATGTCTCCTCCTCCTTCTGTACCAGTCACTACACTGATGTCTCCTCCTGTACCAGTCACTACACTGATGTCTCCTCCTCCTGTACCAGTCACTACACTGATGTCTCCTCCCTCTCCTGTACCAGTCACTACACTGATGTCTCCTCCTCCTGTACCAGTCACTACACTGATGTCTCCTCCTCCTCCTGTACCAGTCACTACACTGATGTCTCCTCCTCCTCCTGTGCCAGTCACTACACTGATGTCTCCTCCTCCTGTACCAGTCACTACACTGATGTCTCCTCCTCCTGTACCAGTCACTACACTGATGTCTCCTCCTCCTGTACCAGTCACTACACTGATGTCTCCTCCTGTACCAGTCACTACACTGATGTCTCCTCCTCCTGTACCAGTCACTACACTGATGTCTCCTCCTGTACCAGTCACTACACTGATGTCTCCTCCCCCTGTACCAGTCACTACACTGATGTCTCCTCCTCCTGTACCAGTCACTACACTGATGTCTCCTCCTCCTGTACCAGTCACTACACTGATGTCTCCTCCTCCTCCTGTACCAGTCACTACACTGATGTCTTCTCCTCCTCCTGTACCAGTCACTACACTGATGTCTCCTCCTCCTCCTGTACCAGTCACTACACTGATGTCTCCTCCTCCTGTACCAGTCACTACACTGATGTCTCCTCCTCCTCCTGTACCAGTCACTACACTGATGTCTCCTCCTGTACCAGTCACTACACTGATGTCTCCTCCTCCTCCTGTACCAGTCACTACACTGATGTCTCCTCCTCCTCCTGTACCAGTCACTACACTGATGTCTCCTCCTCCTCCTGTGCCAGTCACTACACTGATGTCTCCTCCTCCTGTACCAGTCACTACACTGATGTCTCCTCCTCCTCCTGTACCAGTCACTACACTGATGTCTCCTCCTCCTGTACCAGTCACTACACTGATGTCTCCTCCTCCTCCTGTACTAGTCACTATACTGATGTCTCCTCCTCCTGTACCAGTCACTACACTGATGTCTCCTCCTCCTGTACCAGTCACTACACTGATGTCTCCTCCTCCTCCTGTACCAGTCACTACACTGATGTCTCCTCCTCCTGTACCAGTCACTATACTGATGTCTTCTGCTGTACCAGTCACCTATATCATAGATTGTAAGCTTTTGTGAGCAGGGTCCTTACTCTCTTCTTGGTGTGTAATTGTGTCTGATTGTTTATATAATTTCCTTCTGAATAATGCGCCACTCTTGTCGTCAGGTCGTGTGCGGTACTGCATCTCAGTTTCTGTAACATGAATGGAGCTGAGGCGTAATACCACCTGTGATCTGAGGATAGATGTGGCGCTGTTGTATAAACAAGCAGCTATGTTTTACCCATCCTTGATCTCCCCTCCAAGCACATAGTAATATATAACTATGCAGAGACCTGCGCTACAGCAACCATAGTAACCGGAGGTATATACTGTACGTTATACGCAGCACAGGGAGATATTCTGTAACCAGCAGCCCTGCACCTGCAGTTAGACCTGATCCATGTAGCAGAGCTCAGTTTGTCATTTGGTACAATGTTTCGTTATTAGTCGTTATCCAGAACCACATGACATATTCAGCTCTGCTGCATCGGGGAGCCATAATAATAAGTAACCTCTAACTTTTATCTGTTTGCTCCTTGTTCGTAAAGTCATCGGTACTGCGCACGAGGGCGCGCTCTTACCTCAGCCACCACATGTAACTGTGCTCGTAGGGGAAGAAGCTGTTGGGGTCATCGCAGCAGTACTTGAAGTCCTTAAATCCACAGCAGTATACGGCTCCCAGGTCGCTGTCCGCCCTCGGACAGCTGAACGCCCCAACCAGCACCTTCTCCACTGTGGTGTAACTGGAGCACTCTGCACTCATAGTCCTCCCCGGCGCTTCACCAAATCACCACCATGAAAGGACGGCAGGAGTCCAGCGGAGGGCTGACAAATTCTCTTACCACCATCCCATAGACGAAATGCCGAATGCTTTACTCCTGAGAAGACGCATGGCAGGAGATCCTCACAGCTGCAGCTTCAGCACCAGCGCTCTCCTCAGGACCACAATGATGCTTCCAGCGCCGGAGCCGCCAGGATAACCGACTGCTGCTGCTGCTGCCACAGGATGCATCTCTGCCGCCCTCTGGTGGTGAATGGAAGCATAGCAGACCCCAGACAGGAGACGGATCGCCGACCTCCTCACAATGAGAAACCTTACTGCACACAATAGGAAATAATCACAGGGATTAATGGGGTTATCCAGGGTATGAACAACATAGTTGCTCTTTTGAAAATCCCCGCCACCCCTGTCCTCAGGTTGTGTGTGGTGTTACAATTTAGCACCATTCCTTTTATCTTGTGGATAGAAAACAAACAAGTTTAAAGGGGTACTCCGGTTACAATCTTTTTCTTTCAAATCAACTTGTGTCAGAAAGTTATATAGATGTGGTTTTACTTCTATTTAAAAATCTCCAGTTTTCCAGTACTTATCAGCTGCTGTATGTCCTGCAGGAAGTGGTGTATTCTCTCTAGTCTGACTCAGTGCTCTCTGCTGCCACCTCTGTCCATGTCAGGAACTGTCCAGAGCAGCAGCAAATCCCCATAGACAACCTCTCCTGCTCTGGACAGTTCCTGATATGCAGTGTACTGCATACCTGGTAAATCCCGTCTGCTTCTAGCATTTAAAGGGTGCTTATCATTTTACTTGCATGTCAGCATACCCCTTTAAGGACTGATACTAATAGCTGACATGGAACAATCTAAGCTATTAATACAGACAGTGAAAGGTATAAGTTATATCAGCAATGGTTTAGGGATCGGATCGGCTCCATAGGCAGAATGGACTAGCAGATCATCAATAAGACAATTCAATGATTTACAACAGCAAAATAATAAAAATTATAATAATACAGATAATAATGATAAAAATAATAATAATACAGATAATGATAATAATAATAATAATAATAATAATAATAATAATACAGATAATAATAATAATAATAATACAGATGATAATAATAATAATACACATAATACACATAATAATAATAATAATAATAATAATACACATAATACACAATAATAATAATAATAATAATAATAATAATAATAACAATAATACACGCCGTCACTCTGATGGCTTTTGGCGCTGTCATCGGGAAAATCAATAAAAATGAGGAATGATCTGGTAGACAAGGTAATCGCTCCTTTATGATGTTGTCACAATTGTGCCGTGTAAGGTCCAGATCAGTAGCAAATCCCCATAGAAAACCTCTCCTGCTCAGGACAGTTCCTGGCATGGACAGAGGTGACAACAGAGAGCACTGTGTCAGACTGGAGAGAATACACCACTTCCTGCAGGACATACAGCAGCTGATAAGTACTGGAAAACTGGAGATTTTTAAATATAAGTAAATTACAAATCTATATAATTTTCTGACACCAGTTGATTTGAAAGAAAGAAACTAGAGTACCCCTTTAAGATTTTGTGTACCGTAATACTGAGAAGCAGAGTCTGCGTGGCTCCGTAGTCTTTACCATTTAACCTCTATACAGGGATCTGGATCTGGTCTTTTCTGCAGAGATCACACACATTGCAGCATTGGTCTCTGATAGCTGCAGGTGACCAATCCGAGTGCTGTAGTGTAAGAGATGACAGATAATAGTGACTGGCAGAGGTCGGGGCAGGCAGGGGCTAGTCAGCACAATAGACAGACTAGTGTCAGGACAGGCAGAGATGGGATTAGCAGCAGGGCCGGGCAGGAAGCAGACAGTAGGTCAGGGCAGGAAGCAGACAGTAGGTCAGGGCAGGAAGCAGACAGTAGGTCAGGGCAGGGCAGGAAGCAGACAGTAGGTCAGGGCAGGAAGCAGGGCAGGGCAGGCAGCAGGGCAGGAAGCAGACAGTAGGTCAGGGCAGGAAGCAGACAGTAGGTCAGAGCAGGAAGCAGACAGTAGGTCAGGGCAGGGCAGGAAGCAGACAGTAGGTCAGGGCAGGAAGCAGGGCAGGGCAGGCAGCAGACAGTAGGTCAGGGCAGGAAGCAGACAGTAGGTCAGGGCAGGGCAGGAAGCAGACAGTAGGTCAGGGCAGGAAGCAGACAGTAGGTCAGGGCAGGAAGCAGGGCAGGAAGCAGGGCAGGAAGCAGACAGTAGGTCAGGGCAGGCAGCAGGGCAGGAAGCAGACAGTAGGTCAGGGCAGGCAGCAGGGCAGGAAGCAGACAGTAGGTCAGGGCAGGAAGCAGACAGTAGGTCAGGGCAGGGCAGGAAGCAGACAGTAGGTCAGGGCAGGAAGCAGACAGTAGGTCAGGGCAGGGCAGGAAGCAGACAGTAGGTCAGGGCAGGAAGCAGACAGTAGGTCAGGACGGGCGGCAGACAGTAGATCAGGGCAGGGCAGGCAGCAGACAGTAGGTCAGGGCAGACAGCAGGGCAGGGCAGGCAGCAGACAGTAGGTCAGGGCAGACAGCAGGGCAGGGCAGGCAGCAGACAGTAGGTCAGGGCAGCAGACAGTAGGTCAGGGCAGCAGACAGTAGGTCAGGGCAGGCAGCAGACAGTAGGTCAGGGCAGGCAGCAGACAGCAGGGCAGGCAGCAGACAGTAGGTCAGGAAAATAGTCCTATCAGGATCAGAGAAAACAATAACAGCAATAGGAACCTTCTTGCTCAGCAGTCCATTATAGAGGCCATAGGCAGAGAGCATGGGTGGGGAAGCCGATCTTTGGTGCACACAGACCCCTTAGTACCCTAGGGATGTGCAACCAGCAGGGGGCGCGGCAGCTAATCACCAAGAGATGACAGAGGTGGAAACCTGAACAATGGCTCAATGGTAACACGGTGGCTCAGTGGTTAGCATGGTGGCTCAATGGTAACACGGTGGCTCAGTGGTTAGCATGGGGGCTCAATGGTAGCACGGTGGCTCAGTGGTTAGCACGGTGGCTTAGTGGTTAGCACGGTGGCTCAGTGGTTAGCACGGTGGCTCAGTGGTTAGCACGGTGGCTCAATGGTCTTGGTGTCTTACAGGACTGGGGTGCTGGGGTCACATCAGGCCTTGGGCAACGGTCACATTGAATTTGCACGTTCTTTGCAATAGAAACAAGAACGCTTGTTGTCTACATTGTATCCCGTCTTCTCAGACTATAAAAACCTCAATAATAAGAAGCGATTCCCATTAAGAAGAGACCTAATGTATAAGTTTATGTGTCGCCTGATATCAGGAATAATACAGCCCGATTGCACTTTCTATGACTCCCATAATTGAAGCAATATGAGACGTGCGGGACCCCTGCTAGGATTCCTCTATGAGAGGACGGAGTCGGGATGAAGCACGCTGCTCCAGTGTAATAGAAGCTGGAGAGTCCTTTGTCTGCGCCTCACCAGACGCTGCTGGAGATTCTTCCAACATATTAAAAAACCCCAAGCGGCACCAGAGGGAGAAGAGACTGAATAAGAGGTAAGATGAGGGCAGGAGAGTAAGCATGGTCACCTGTCTGCATCCAATGAGACTAGTGATGGCCGCTGTGTATGCGCCCTTGTGTCTGCATACATTGTCCCTTCTCCTCTTACAGGCAGAGTAATTGCACAAATTGAACAAAAACATTGTACAGATCAATAGAATAGAAGAAACTTTGTAATATATCTTATCAGACAAAAAATGCTTCCTTCCCCACTTATCAAACTTCTTTCCTCTTCCCTGTCATCTGTCATGAATTTGTTTGCAAAAATATTTAATTTGACAAGTAAAACTCCAAGTATGAAAATATCACTTAAAGGGGTAGGTCACAAATATTTTTTTTTCTTTCAAATTAACTGGTCCCAGAAAGTGCAAGAGAATTGTAATTTACTTCTATTAAAGGGGTTGTCCAGCGAAAATCGTTTTCAAATCCCCATAGGAAACCTCTCCTGCTCTGGACAGTTCCTGACATGGACAGCAGAGAGCACTGTGTCAGACTGGAGAGAATACACCACTTCCTGCAGAACATACAGCAGCTGATAAGTACTGGAAGACTGGATATTTTTTTTAAATAGAAGTAATTTACAAATCTATATAACTTTCTAAGAACAGGTCATAAAGGAAAGACAGATTTTTCCTCTTTTCAAATCCATTCCTGGCTTTGGCTTCAAAAATCTGTCAGAAAAAATCTCTCTGGGTAAACGCACGTTAACCTACTCATATAGATTGCTGCTTACTGCAGAGCAGCAGAACTCCTGTCAAATTGACGGATGTCCTGCAGCTGCTCCTCTGTGAGGATTTAACCCTTACCGCTCCCTGCTCCTGGCTGTGTCCCGGCCCGGTATCTTCAGCTGCACTGCAACCTCTTACGATCACATGATGGCCACTAGAGGGAGCAGTGGAGGGGAAGATGCCAGGACACAGACAGGATCAGGGAGGGGTGAGTATCAGCCTGTGTTCCCACACCGAATAACCTGACAATAAGTAATGTACAAACCCTCTTTGGTTTTCTGAGATATCTGGATGTATGAGTCAGGACCATCGAGCTGCTCACAAAACCAATGTCATGCTAGAAGGCTATGTGTGTATATATATATATATATATATATATATATATCTAATTACAAGGTGATGTATCTGCTGCTAGATAGACGCTCTCAGAGCTGCCAAGATCCGTCCCAAGACTCTGGAGTCTAATAACAACCTTCTTAGATGGGATCGATGAGAATTATTAAAAGCTGTCACCAGTCTCCATTATTACAAGAGCTTCCATCTGCGCTAAGCTCCTACTTATGACAGTAATACAATATGTGACAAGTGCACAGCAAGGACCAAAGAGACAGGAAGAATCAGGGAGATGGAGGGTATCCATAGTCTAGCCTCATGGTTAAAGGGATTGTTCACCAATTTATTTATTTTTTTTCATTCATATCAACTGGTGCCAGAAAGTGCCAGAGATTTGTCATTAACTTCTATTAAAAAAATCTCAAGTCCCCCAGTACTTATCAGCTGCTGTATGTCCTGCAGGAAGTGGTATTTTTTTTCCCAATTTGCAGAGCAGGAGAGGTTTTCTATGGGGATTTGCTGCTGCTCTGGACAGTTCCTGACATGGACAGAGGTGGCAGCAGAGAGCACTGTGTCAGACTGGAGAGAATACACCACTTCCTGCAGGACATACAGCAGCTGATAAGTACTTGAAGATTGGAGATTTTTTAACAGAAGTAAATTACAAATCTCTGGCACTTTCTGGCGCCAGTTAATATGAAAGAATTTTTTTTTTTGTGAACTATCCCTTTAATGATAATATGCTATCCGGATTAAAGGGCAACTCCTTTCAAGACTATAATTTGTGCCTAAAAAATGATAAGTGGCAATTTGTATTGTTAGCTAGGTTTATACAGGATCCACTATCCAGGGGGCATGGTGACTGTCATGGAGGGCTGCCGCTGTATGGTGGTGTCGGGACATAGTGACTGTCATGGAGGCCTGCCGCTGTATGGTGGTGTCGGGACATGGTGACTGTCATGGAGGCCTGCCGCTGTATGGTGGTGTCAGGGCATAGTAACTGTCATGGAGGTCTGCCGCTGTATGGTGGTGTCGGGACATGGTGACTGTCAGGGAGGCCTGCCACTGTATGGTGGTGTCGGGACATGGTAACTGTCATGGAGGTCTGCCGCTGTATGGTGGTGTCGGGACATGGTGACTGTCAGGGAGGCCTGCCACTGTATGGTGGTGTCGGGACATGGTGACTGTCATGGAGGTCTGCCGCTGTATGGTGGTGCTGGAGCATGGTGGCTGTCATGGAGGTCTGCCGCTGTATGGTGGTGCTGGAGCATGATGGCTGTCATGGAGGCCTGCCGCTGTATGGTGGTGTCGGGACATGGTGACTATCATGGAGGCTTGCCGCTGTATGGTGGTGTCGGGACATGGTGACTATCATGGAGGCCTGCCGCTGTATGGTGGTGTCGGGACATGGTGGCTATCATGGAGGCCTGCCGCTGTATGGTGGTGTCGGGACATGGTGACTGTCATGGAGGTCTGCCGCTGTATGGTGGTGGTGTGGCATGGTGACTATCATGGAGGTCTGCCGCTGTATGGTGGTGTCGGGACATGGTGGCTATCATGGAGGTCTGCCGCTGTATGGTGGTGTCGGGACATGGTGACTATCATGGAGGTCTGCCGCTGTATGGTGGTGGTGTGGCATGGTGACTATCATGGAGGTCTGCCGCTGTATGGTGGTGTCGGGACATGGTGACTGTCATGGAGGTCTGCCGCTGTATGGTGGTGTCGGGACATGGTGACTGTCATGGAGGTCTGCCGCTGTATGGTGGTGTCGGGACATGGTGGCTGTCATGGAGGTCTGCCGCTGTATGGTGGTGTCGGGACATGGTGGCTGTCATGGAGGCCTGCCGCTGTATGGTGGTGTCGGGACATGGTGGCTGTCATGGAGGCCTGCCGCTGTATGGTGGTGTCGGGACATGGTGGCTGTCATGGAGGCCTGCCGCTGTATGGTGGTGGTGCTGGACCATGGTGCCCCCCCTTCCCGCCTCATTGACAGATTTCAGCATCAGGCCCAGTTACCATGGAGACGGTTAATTATAAATAGGTTTTTTGCGTTTTCTTAAATTGGATCAATACAAGTAATCAGGATGTTGTGATCGCGGATCAGCCGTATCATCTGCTCTATTAATATAAGTCGTCCCGCAGATGGCTGCCTGCCCCGCCCTCAATAACATGTACATGGAGTACCGTATCTTATACTGTGATGGACTAATATTATAGCGGAGACTCCCAGCATCCTATGGGAAATCTATCACTAATTACAAGTCACTTAATAATATAGGTCAGGCGCCCCCGCCGCTTCGCCAGCGCCATGACTGAGCGCATCGAGTTCTTCCTATGTCATCATTTTTTATTATTATTTTTTTAGATTTATTATTTTCTGTCCCACTAAGGTTCCTGTCAGATTTTTATTACCCTTACATTAACCCTTGAGGGCGTTAGGGATGTTAGTCCTCTCACCCCTGTTATAGTCCACAAGAGTACTGATGCACTGTGTTTGCAAGATGCTATGTGAGCAGAAAGGAAAGAAACAGCAGCATCATCCCAGAAAGTAAAGGGTTACACTAAGCAATGTACTGCGTCCGATGAAGATGACAATATGGGGGGGGAGGGGGATCACATTCATGAGGAACAATGGGTAAATATAGTCGAAGGCACACGAAAAGGTGGCAATCTACTTTATGGGTGGTGAGTAAAGTCTTGATTTACCTTTTAGGGACAACGTGGACCCTCTGGGGAATGTGAACAGTCCAGACTCTTTCTTCTTTTTTCCTGCTGTCTCAGCTACTAGAGACAGACTGAGCTTAAAGGGGTACTCCAACATAAAATAACTTGTCCCCTAGGGGGCAACTTATTTTTTTTTATATCTTACTACTCACCTATTGGTGTCCAAGAACCTGTGAAGGACTCCCCTACACTGTATTATTACAAGGGTCACAGAGGTGGGAACCAACAGGTCACTTCTTGCTAACCTACAGCATGTAAGAGTGCAGGATCAGACTACACATATGTAGTCTGTTACCATGGAGACAGATAAAGCCCCATAACAAATTCTTAGGAGAAACAAGCATGAAATAAAATTAATAGTTGCAAAAGTGCACACATGAGGTGCTGGTATATCACTGACATAGACATTTCCTCACAGTCATTGTGTGTACAAGCTCTGCGGCTTTGGTTGCAGTTTCATTTCTTCCTCTGCTGCTCACACCCTTATTTATTATGATAGTTACATATTCAGGAATGGGGTTGTGGGACGACTACCGCCTCAGCGATAAGGAAGGGAAACTACCAGTCTCTATATCTACCATGTAAGAGGAGCGAGGAGCACCATCACAGACAGCGGGTATGTACCAGTCTCTATATCTACCATGTAAGAGGAGTGAGGAGCACCATCACAGACAGCGGGTATGTACCAGTCTCTATATCTACTATGTAAGAGGAGCGAGGAGCACCATCACAGACAGCGGGTATGTACCAGTCTCTATATCTACCATGTAAGAGGAGCGAGGAGCACCATCACAGACAGCGGGTATGTACCAGTCTCTATATCTACCATGTAAGAGGAGCGAGGAGCACCATCACAGACAGCGGGTATGTACCAGTCTCTATATCTACTATGTAAGAGGAGCGAGGAACACCATCACAGACAGCGGGTATGTACCAGTCTCTATATCTACCATGTAAGAGGAGCGAGGAGCACCATCACAGACAGCGGGTATGTACCAGTCTCTATATCTACCATGTAAGAGGAGCGAGGAGCACCATCACAGACAGCGGGTATGTACCAGTCTCTATATCTACTATGTAAGAGGAGCGAGGAGCACCATCACAGACAGCGGGTATGTACCAGTCTCTATATCTACCATGTAAGAGGAGCGAGGAGCACCATCACAGACAGCGGGTATGTACCAGTCTCTATATCTACTATGTAAGAGGAGCGAGGAGCACCATCACAGACAGCGGGTATGTACCAGTCTCTATGGCCACCAATCTTGCATTGTGATAGGACGCCACAGCACAGTGTTCCCCAGACTGAGCACAGCTTCCTGTATGGATGCAGACACTATGGCTTCTATACAGTCTGGGTGACTCTATCCCACACGGTTAGGCCAAATCCATAGTTATAATAACCTTCTAGTGTTTGTCTGTTATTTCTCCCAACCTCCCCCGTTCCTGTTTCCCCCATCTAGAGCGGAGTGGTAATGCGCAGCCACACGGCTCTATCAGCTCAGATAGTTGACCAAATTAAGTTTAAGGTTTATGAATTCCTTTAAAGGGGAACTCCAGAGGAAGTTAATCAACTGATGTCCAAAAGTTATCCAGATTTGTAAATGTACATCTATTTAGGAATCTGCAGTCTTCCAGTACTTATCAGCTGCTGTATGTCCTGCAGGAAGTGGTGTATTCTCTCCAATCTGACACAGTGCTCTCTGCTGCCACCTCTGTCCATGTCAGGAACTGTCCAGAGCCGCAGCAAATCCCCATAGAAACCCTCTCCTGCTCTGGACAGTTCCTGACATGGACAGAGGTGGCAGCAGAGAGCACTGTGTCAGACTGGAAAGAATACATCACTTCCTTCAGGACATACAGCAGCTGATAAGCACTGGAAGACTGGAGATTTTTAAGCAGAAGTAAATTACAAATCTATATAACTTTCTGACACCAATTGATTTGAAAAAAAAAAAAAAAAAGCTTTACCTCTCCAGGCATGATGGGAACTGTAGTTTTGCGCCAGCTGGAGGGTTGCACTTTGACCCCTGTGCCGCCAACCCAGAACGATATCTAATACCCAGACGCCACCGAAATAACACAAGGAATTTAGTTTCGCTTTTTTTTTTTATTGGAAAAGGTTCTAGTAGCAAATTTGGCCATTTTAGTGGTCACAAAAAAAAATCTAAAAAAACAAAGTGTTGTGATGGTTGTCAACGCCCTTTAAGATGAGGCGTGAAGCCAGCACCGGGCCTCCACAGCTTCCTTATTGCAGCATCCTGGGAAATCCTTGAGTCATGGTCGGTGCTTCTCACTGTCCTATTACCAGGGATAGCCACCTATTCCATGGCAGCGTTACCAGCCAATCCGTGTGCTGCACCGGTGGAGGGCGCCTCTAAGAAGACGGCCTGATGGCTCCTTATTATGTCCCATCCCCTGAGCTGCCATGTTACAGTCACACACACCGGGTGTCACAGTTCTTCTTTCTTCTTCAGGATCAGTTTCCGCACCATGTCCATAACATGAGGCTTCACCTCCTCCACAGAGACGCCGGGACCCCAGGCATTCACCACTTTTCCATCCGGACCCACAAGAAACTTCCAGAAGTTCCAATCCGGCTCTTTGCCAAAGGATTCTGACAACATGAAAGAAAGTGCAAAGATATCAATAAGAAGAATATATGAGATGGTAAAATAAAGGGGCACTCCGGGCACTGTGTCAGACTGGAGAGAATATGGCACTTCATGCAGGACATACAGCAGCTGATAAGTACTGGAAGACTTAAGATTTGAAGTAAATTACAAATCTCCGCAACTTTCTGACACCAGTTGATTGGAAAGATTTTTTTTTTTTTGCTGAACTGCCCATTTAATTGGTCGACCCCTGATCCTCCTGGACACCACGCGGCACATACACGCGTCACCGCCACGACCGCTCTACTAACCTGTCAGATATTTGAAGGCAGCGTTGGCTCCGGTCCCGGTCACCGCTATCTTGCTGAACATGGGGAAGGAAACGTTGTAATTCTTTTTGACAAAAGAATCGATCTCCTTTTCGCTGTTTGGTTCCTGATGTCCAAACTGGTTACAAGGGAAACCCAAGACGTTGAAGTGGTAAGGGCCCAGGTCCCGCTGCAGCTTCTGTAACGCCTTGTAGTGGCCATCGGTATAGCCACATTGACTGGCCACATTCACAACCAATGTCACCTAGGGAGATGGAGAAAAGAGGCATGAAGGTGCAATACAGTGCAAAGAGGCATGAAGGTGCAATATGGTGCAAAGAGGCATGAAGGTGCAATATAGTGCAGAGGCATGAAGGTGCAATATAATGCAAAGAGGCATGAAGGTGCAATATAATGCAAAGAGGCATGAAGGTGCAATATAATGCAAAGAGGCATGAAGGTGCAATATGGTGCAAAGAGGCATGAAGGTGCAATCTGGTGCAAAGAGGCATGAAGGTGCAATATAATGCAAAGAGGCATGAAGATGTAATATGGTGCAAAGAGGCATGAAGGTGCAATATAATGCAAAGAGGCATGAAGGTGCAATATAATGCAAAGAGGCATGAAGGTGCAATGTAATGCAAAGAGGCATGAAGGTGCAATATAATGCAAAGAGGCATGAAGGTGCAATATAATGCAAAGAGGCATGAAGGTGCAATATAATGCAAAGAGGCATGAAGGTGCAATATAATGCAAAGAGGCATGAAGGTGCAATATAGTGCAAAGAGGCATGAAGGTGCAATATAATGTAAAGAGGCATGAAGGTGCAATATAATGCAAAGAGGCATGAAGGTGCAATATAGTGCAAAGAGGCATGAAGGTGCAATATAATGCAAAGAGGCATGAAGGTGCAATATAGTGCAAAGAGGCATGAAGGTGCAATATAATGCAAAGAGGCATGAAGGTGCAATATAATGCAAAGAGGCATGAAGGTGCAATATGGTGCAAAGAGGCATGAAGGTGCAATATAATGTAAAGAGGCATGAAGGTGCAATATAGTGCAAAGAGGCATGAAGGTGCAATATAATGTAAAGAGGCATGAAGGTGCAATATAATGCAAAGAGGCATGAAGGTGCAATATAGTGCAAAGAGGCATGAAGGTGCAATATAATGCAAAGAGGCATGAAGGTGCAATATAATGCAAAGAGGCATGAAGGTGCAATATAGTGCAAAGGGGCATCTAGATGTAATATGGTGCACAGGGGCATGAAGATGTAATATGGTGCACAGGGGCATGAAGATGTAATATGGTGCACAGGGGCATGAAGATGTAATATGGTGCACAGGGGCATGAAGATGTACTATAATGGTGACTGTATATAATATAATGATATATGCCAGGCTTGTGTTCATGGATAAACCTGCAGCACGGCTATGAAGAAGACCTGACCGCGTACAGCTGAATGAGCTGCAGCTCTAGACGTCTCCTGATTTCCCCCCGACACATGTTGGACGTTGTTCTCGGTGGACGTCTGTGATCTTAGACCTTTACCGATCGTCAGAATGAGGAGGCGGCCGTGCTCCAGCGCACACTGCGCCCTTATAGCTTCACCCTGATCGCCCCGACGTCAGCTTCACTCCGACATGCGGAGAGCTGGAGCCAAAGAGGCGGCATGGTAATCGGAGGGGGTCTCAGCCCAGGGGACCACCAATCACGTATCCTGATATAGCGGATTTCAAATGATATTTAAAGGGACAGATGCACTTTAGGCGGCAGAGGTTATCAGTATGAACAGGGTCCAGTCACCCGGCTTCACATCCCTTTAGGGCTAAAGTCCCACAAGAGGGAATCACTTTTAGAGGGTTTGTTCACATGACACGGCCTATGGGGCCGCCTTTACAGTAATATATCCCCTAAAATGAGGTAAAGTCTGTATATACAGGAGTTCCCAGACAATTACATTTATATCCGTATGACTGCTGGGAACTCTATAAATAACGTACGTGAAGGCAGGAACCTGTCCTTATAGCGCCACCTATAGGTACCCTGTTGTGTACCGGGAATCTACATAGACCCCAAAACAGCCGCCTATAGATGGTTGTATCTGGGACGACTGATAGCCCTGCTTTGTTTTATAGTAAACCTAAAAATGTGAAGAAAAAAAAATATATATTGAGTAGCAGCAGTAAGACGCAACATGTCCTCTCTACTGCCACAAATGGATGTGTAGGGAACTGCAGGGCAACCCAAGCTCTAGTACTCTCAACACAGTTACATATCACTAGTATTGCTGCATGCATCCTGATGTCTATATAATACATTTTACCATTAGAATAGATATTACACTGGGGGAGCTGCCTGTGTCACTAGTGCTGCAGCCTCCCCTGATGTCTATATAATACATGTTACCATTAGAATAGACATTACACTGGGGGGGAGCTGTCTGTGTCACTAGTGCTGCAGCCTCCCCTGATGTCTATATCATACATGTTACCATTAGAATAGACATTACACTGGGGGGAGCTGTCTGTGTCACTAGTGCTGCAGCCTCCCCTGATGTCTATATAATACATGTTACCATTAGAATACATGTTACCATTAGAATAGACATTACACTGGGGGGAGCTGTCTGTGTCACTAGTGCTGCAGCCTCCCTGATGTCTATATAATAAATGTTACTATTAGATTAGACATTACACTGGGGGGAGCTGTCTGTGTCACTAGTGTTGCAGCCTCCCCTGATGTCTATATATTACATGTTACCATTAGAATATACATTACACTGGGGGAGCTGTCTGTGTCACTAGTGCTGCAGCCTCCCCTGATGTCTATATAATACATGTTACCATTAGAATAGACATTACACTAGGGGGAAGCTGTCTGTGGAACTAGTGCTGCAGCCTCCCATGATGTCTATTCTAATGGAGACATGTATTATATAGACATCAGGGGAGGCTGCAGCACTAGTGATACAGACAGCTTCCCCAGTGTAATGTCTATTCTAATGGTAACATGTATTATATAGACATCAGGGAAGGCTGCAGCACTAGTGACACAGACAGCTTACCCCAGTGTAATGTCTATTCTAATGATAACATGTAATATATAGACATTGGGGGAGGCTGCAGCACTAGTGACACAGACAGCTCCCCCAGTGTAATGTCTATTCTAATGGTAACATGTATTATATAGACATCAGGGGAGGCTGCAGCACTAGTGACACAGACAGCTCCCTCCAATGTAATGTATATTCTAATGGTAACATATATTATATAGACATCAGGGGAGGCTGCAGAACTAGTGACACAGACAGCTCCCTCCAATGTAATGTATATTCTAATGATAACATGTAATATATAGACATTGGGGGAGGCTGCAGCACTAGTGACACAGACAGCTCCCCCCAGTGTAATGTCTATTCTAATGATAACATGTAATATATAGACATTGGGGGAGGCTGCAGCACTAGTGACACAGACAGCTCCCCCAGTGTAATGTCTATTCTGATGATAACATGTAATATATAGACATTGGGGGAGGCTGCAGCACTAGTGACACAGACAGCTCCCCCAGTGTAATGTCTATTCTAATGGTAACATGTATTATATAGACATCAGGGGAGGCTGCAGCACTAGTGACACAGACAGCTCCCTCCAATGTAATGTATATTCTAATGGTAACATATATTATATAGACATCAGGGGAGGCTGCAGCACTAGTGACACAGACAGCTCCCCCCCCCCCCCAGTGTGATGTCTATTTTAAAGGGGTTGTCCGGCGATAAAAAATTATTCACAGAATAACACACATTACAAAGTTATACAACTTTGTAATGTCTGTTATGTCTGTGAATGGCCCCCTTCCCCGTGTCCCACCACCCCCACCCGTGTACCCGGAAGTGTGGTGCGCTATACATTACCTGTCACGTGCCGACCACGGTCTCCGATCCTCAGCAGTGACGTCTTCTTCGGGAGGCCGGCAGATCTTCCCGAGTGCCGGCCGCCCTCTGCAGCGTCATCCGAAGCTCAACCGCGATTGGCTGAGCATAACTGTGCTCAGCCAATCGCGGCTTAGCAGCTGATGACATGGCCGCGTCATCAGCCGCTCAGCCGCGATTGGCTGAGCTCAGTTATGCTCAGCCAATCGCGGCTGAGCTTCGGATGACGCTGCACAGGGTGGCCGGCACTCGGGAAGATCCACTGGCCTCCCGAAGAAGACGTCACTGCTGAGGATCGGAGACCGTGGACGACACGAGATGCGGTGAGTATAATGCACCACACTTCCGGGTCTAGCGTGGGTGGGGGGGAAACACGGGGAAGGGGGCCATTCACAGACATAACAGACATTACAAAGTTGTATAACTTTGTAATGTGTGTTATTCTGTGAATAATTTTTTATCGCCGGACAACCCCTTTAATGGTAACATGTAATATATAGACATAAATGGAGGCTGTAGCACTAGTGACACAGACAGCTCCCCCCAGTGTGATGTCTATGCTAATGGTAACATGTACTATATAGACATCAGGGTATGCAGCACTAGTGACACAGACAGCTCTCCCCAGTGTAATGTCTATTCTAATGGTAACATTTTAATATATAGACATCGGGGGAGGCTGCAACACTAGTGACACAGACAGCTCCCCCCAGTGTGATGTCTATGCTAATGGTAACATGTACCATATAGACATCAGGGTATGCAGCACTAGTGACACTGACAGCTTTCTCCAGTATAAGGTCTTAAGCAGCCCTGCAGTTCCTTATGCAGCCATTGGTGGCAGCAGAGAGCAGTGTCACCCCTAACTGCTGCTACTCAAAATAAAAATGTAAAAATTCTTTAATAAACTTATATTACGCTGTTTTATAACTTTAATAAAGAAATGTAAAAAACAAAGAACTTGTTCCCGGAATACCCCATTTCAATTTCTATGGGGGTCAGACGCAGTAACTACCTCTAGGTGGCAATAAAGAGTTTTTTTTCCTTCAGGAACAGTTCCCTGCTATCTCCTATTGCCTGTAAGATTTCTTACTCCCCATGATGAAGCAGAGCCCATTATGTACTCTCAGGGTCCTGAGTGCAGAACTCCCTCATTTTTAGGATTGCTGGGGGGCCACAACATCTGGACCCCCACGGTTAATATAACACGTCTGATTAACAGATCATCAAGATTATCTGATAGAAAATTCCTCGAAGTGAAGAAGCAAAATACTAATACAACCCACACAAGGCGCTGGTAGAGACTCTGTATGGAACCCGTACATGTATCCACAGTCTGCAGTGCAATGTGCTGGACGTTCTATGACAGCGCATGCCACGTCCACAGGCTGCTGGAGGGAGGGAGGGTGCTTCATTCCATTGCAGCTTAACCCCTTGGTGCTCAGACAAGAACAGACAAGCACAATGCAACATCTAGGTGACATCACAGTGAGAAGCTTTACAGCCCGGGACATAAAGTACCTTGGTTTATTGGGGATAGCTGACAAGATAGTGTGAGAGGAGGAATGGATGAGCCGGGCGTCCTATAGGGAGGAAGGTACACACAGCTGGTTAGTACAGGAGTCAGATGTTAGATTTACATGCAGACAGACATAGAGGGTGATATATATCTTTTCAGAATTTGCTATTTAGTTGCTGGAAAGTTCCATGCAATGTTCTAGACCATTGAGTGGTCTCAAGCTGTTGCAAAACTACAGCTCCCAGCATGCCCGGACAGCCGTTGGCTGTCCGGGTATGCTGGGAGCTGTAGTTTTGCAGCTACAGAGTTTTGTGCAGACAGATTTATTGCAGGGTTCTATTACTTTTAGTATAGAACATGTTCTATGCAGACGGATCTACAAAGTTTTAAGTAGTAGATAGATGTTCTATGTGTAGAGTTCTATGAAGCAGATGGTATGTACAGGCCCAAACCTGGTTAGGAAATGTGTTCTGGAGATGTTGTGCCAATATTGCAAGGTTCTAGATGTGGTAAATACAGGTTCCAGCTGCTTACAGGACCGTTCTGTGCAACCGATAATGTTGCATTCAGTTCTGCAAGGTTCTAGGTGTGGAAAAAGTGCTATGTATTATGTAAGGAAAATTCTATGACGATACTGTATTGTAAGGTTCTAGATGAGTTACATATGGGTTCCAGCTTGTTACAGAAAAGTGTTAATGTGGCAAATATTATGTAAGGAAAATGCTATGATGTTCTACAGATACTGTATTGTAAGGTTCTAGGTGTTGCAGATTGTTGTTATATACGGGTTAGAAGAAAGTTCTATGCAGCAGCTAGCTATATCTACTGCAAGGTTCTAGCGATCTATGTAGCAGATGTAATGCACAGGTCCAGCTTGGTTCTAGAACGTTCTATACATTATGTAGATAGATTATAAAGTCTAATAGAATCCATGAAGGTTCTAGAGCAATTGTTAGAGCGGTTGTGTGGCGGCACTCACCGACCCCCGGTACTTCTCCAGAGACACCAGTTTGCCCCTGATATTCACCACCTTGAAGGTGTAGAAGTCCCGGCTCTTCTGCAGGGAGGGAGCCAAGAGGTGCAGCAGCAGCAGCAGCAGCAGCACGGGGGAGGACATGGCACCATAGAGACCTCACAGATACTCAGCTCCACGAGTGCAGCTCTGAAGGAACTGCGGGAGGACTGGGGGGGGGTTAACCCTTCAGGAGCCGGGCAGACATCCATCAGAGATGTGGGATCCGGTCATCGCCCCTCCTCTACAGCAGGAGGCGGGTGCAACGTGCTGCAGAAACCGCAGGGTCCTCGGAACTAGTGCTGCACCAGCGCCCCCTGTCCTGCAGTACCGCCCCAGTGTAATGTCTGTCTGTCCATAGGCTGCCATGTATATTACACCAGCGCCCCCTGTCCTGCAGTACCGCTCCAGTGTAATGTCTGTCTGTCCATAGGCTGCCATGTATATTACACCAGCGCCCCCTGTCCTGCAGTACCGCTCAGTGTAATGTCTGTCTGTCCATAGGCTGCCATGTATATTACCCCAGCGCCCCCTGTCCTGCAGTACCGCTCAGTGTAATGTCTGTCTGTCTGTCCATAGGCTGCCATGTATATTACCCCAGCGCCCCCTGTCCTGCAGTACCACCCCAGTGTAATGTCTGTCTGTCCATAGGCTGCCATGTATATTACCCCAGCGCCCCCTGTCCTGCAGTACCGCTCCAGTGTAATGTCTGTCTGTCCATAGGCTGCCATGTATATTACCCCAGCGCCCCCTGTCCTGCAGTACCGCTCCAGTGTAATGTCTGTCTGTCCATAGGCTGCCATGTATATTACACCAGCGCCCCCTGTCCTGCAGTACCACCCCAGTGTAATGTCTGTCTGTCCATAGGCTGCCATGTATATTACACCAGCGCCCCCTGTCCTGCAGTACCGCTCAGTGTAATGTCTGTCTGTCCATAGGCTGCCATGTATATTACCCCAGCGCCCCCTGTCCTGCAGTACCGCTCAGTGTAATGTCTGTCTGTCCATAGGCTGCCATGTATATTACCCCAGCGCCCCCTGTCCTGCAGTACCGCTCAGTGTAATGTCTGTCTGTCCATAGGCTGCCATGTATATTACACCAGCGCCCCCTGTCCTGCAGTACCGCTCAGTGTAATGTCTGTCTGTCCATAGGCTGCCATGTATATTACACCAGCGCCCCCTGTCCTGCAGTACCGCTCAGTGTAATGTCTGTCTGTCCATAGGCTGCCATGTATATTACACCAGCGCCCCCTGTCCTGCAGTACCGCTCAGTGGAATGTCTGTCTGTCCATAGGCTGCCATGTATATTACACCAGCGCCCCCTGTCCTGCAGTACCGCTCCAGTGTAATGTCTGTCTGTCCATAGGCTGCCATGTATATTACCCCAGCGCCCCCTGTCCTGCAGTACCGCTCAGTGTAATGTCTGTCTGTCCATAGGCTGCCATGTATATTACCCCAGCGCCCCCTGTCCTGCAGTACCACCCCAGTGTAATGTCTGTCTGTCCATAGGCTGCCATGTATATTACCCCAGCGCCCCCTGTCCTGCAGTACCACCCCAGTGTAATGTCTGTCTGTCCATAGGCTGCCATGTATATTACACCAGCGCCCCCTGTCCTGCAGTACCGCTCCAGTGTAATGTCTGTCTGTCCATAGGCTGCCATGTATATTACACCAGCGCCCCCTGTCCTGCAGTACCACCCCAGTGTAATGTCTGTCTGTCCATAGGCTGCCATGTATATTACACCAGCGCCCCCTGTCCTGCAGTACCGCTCAGTGTAATGTCTGTCTGTCCATAGGCTGCCATGTATATTACCCCAGCGCCCCCTGTCCTGCAGTACCACCCCAGTGTAATGTCTGTCTGTCCATAGGCTGCCATGTATATTACACCAGCGCCCCCTGTCCTGCAGTACCGCTCAGTTTAATGTCTGTCTGTCTGTCCATAGGCTGCCATGTATATTACCCCAGCGCCCCCTGTCCTGCAGTACCGCTCAGTGTAATGTCTGTCTGTCCATAGGCTGCCATGTATATTACCCCAGCGCCCCCTGTCCTGCAGTACCGCTCAGTGTAATGTCTGTCTGTCCATAGGCTGCCATGTATATTACACCAGCGCCCCCTGTCCTGCAGTACCGCTCAGTTTAATGTCTGTCTGTCTGTCCATAGGCTGCCATGTATATTACCCCAGCGCCCCCTGTCCTGCAGTACCGCTCAGTGTAATGTCTGTCTGTCCATAGGCTGCCATGTATATTACACCAGCGCCCCCTGTCCTGCAGTACCGCTCCAGTGTAATGTCTGTCTGTCTGTCCATAGGCTGCCATGTATATTACCCCAGCGCCCCCTGTCCTGCAGTACCGCTCCAGTGTAATGTCTGTCTGTCCATAGGCTGCCATGTATATTACACCAGCGCCCCCTGTCCTGCAGTACCGCTCCAGTGTAATGTCTGTCTGTCCATAGGCTGCCATGTATATTACCCCAGCGCCCCCTGTCCTGCAGTACCGCTCCAGTGTAATGTCTGTCTGTCCATAGGCTGCCATGTATATTACACCAGCGCCCCCTGTCCTGCAGTACCACCCCAGTGTAATGTCTGTCTGTCCATAGGCTGGCATGTATATTACACCAGCGCCCCCTGTCCTGCAGTACCGCTCAGTGTAATGTCTGTCTGTCCATAGGCTGCCATGTATATTACCCCAGCGCCCCCTGTCCTGCAGTACCGCTCAGTGTAATGTCTGTCTGTCCATAGGCTGCCATGTATATTACACCAGCGCCCCCTGTCCTGCAGTACCGCTCCAGTGTAATGTCTGTCTGTCCATAGGCTGCCATGTATATTACCCCAGCGCCCCCTGTCCTGCAGTACCGCTCCAGTGTAATGTCTGTCTGTCTGTCCATAGGCTGGCATGTATATTACACCAGCGCCCCCTGTCCTGCAGTACCGCTCAGTGTAATGTCTGTCTGTCCATAGGCTGCCATGTATATTACCCCAGCGCCCCCTGTCCTGCAGTACCGCTCAGTGTAATGTCTGTCTGTCTGTCCATAGGCTGCCATGTATATTACACCAGCGCCCCCTGTCCTGCAGTACCGCTCCAGTGTAATGTCTGTCTGTCCATAGGCTGCCATGTATATTACCCCAGCGCCCCCTGTCCTGCAGTACCGCTCCAGTGTAATGTGTCTGTCTGTCCATAGGCTGCCATGTATATTACACCAGCGCCCCCTGTCCTGCAGTACCGCTCAGTGCAATGTCTGTCTGTCCATAGGCTGCCATGTATATTACCCCAGCGCCCCCTGTCCTGCAGTACCGCTCCAGTGTAATGTCTGTCTGTCTGTCCATAGGCTGCCATGTATATTACCCCAGCGCCCCCTGTCCTGCAGTACCGCCCCAGTGTAATGTCTGTCTGTCCATAGGCTGCCATGTATATTACCCCAGCGCCCCCTGTCCTGCAGTACCGCTCAGTGTAATGTCTGTCTGTCCATAGGCTGCCATGTATATCACTGCTCAGATGCACCACAGGGAATGGGCTGAGCTGTAATACCTGGGACAATACCAGGGAGGGCGCTGTTTCCCTTTAACCTAAACATGGATTCACACTATTTTTGTAACATATATAAAGAGGTTGTTCTAAAAAAATAAAAAAAAAATCTTTCAAATCAACTCCTGCCAGAGATTTGTAATTCACCTCAATTAAAAAACCTTCAGTCTTCCAGTACTTATCAGCTACTGTATGTCCTGCAGGAAGTGGTGTATTCTCTCCAGTCTGACACAGTGCTCTCTGCTGCCTCCTCTGTCCATGTCAGGAACTGTCCAGAGCAGCAGCAAATCCCCATAGAAAACCTCTGCTGGGGGTGTGGCCTAACTGGCAAGGAGAAAGGACGTGCTGTGTGGAGCTCCTCACATATATTGATAAATATACTTCCCCAGGACTCATATTGCTCCTAAAACTGCCTAAACATACACAGGGGCATACCACAAACTACTCTGTCAGCTGTGGAGCGCTGCCAGACTCAGATGAAGTTCTTCCTGACTGGTGAGAGGGGAGAAAGATCACCTCCAGGAACCCAGAAAGCAAGTGACTGGTAAGATCAGCAACTAACAGAGCACTGTATAGTGCCTGACTGACCTATACTGCCAACTCTAAGTCACACTGGCACTAATCCCCCTGCCACATATATCCATCACAGAACAGTGAGCACACTTACTGCTGAAGCTGCTACTTTCCATGTGCTGCAGACTGAGGGCGGCCATCTTCTTTTTCTGATACCCACAGGACCAGAGCAAAATAAGACCTGTCTGCACTATAATTAGTGTCTGCAAAGATATCAAGTGGACACCTATGCACATATATACCCTCTCTGCCCTCTCATAACAGCTCCCAGAACATAAAATAAGCAAATTAATAAAATACTGTACTGTACAACAATACTATACTAGAAATTATATACATCGCCACCTGCTGGATAAAAGTGGTACTGCTTCCCACAACAGCTTTTGAAATATAGTGCAATATAGTACAATTTGACATTGATATTCCTAGACAACAGCACCATCTTAAAGTATATTGACTCACGTTCTTCCTCCTAAATACTCCTCAGACTATTAACCAAGAGTGAATACTCTAATTTTTACGGGATCTCCTATAGAAATCCTACCTTTATCATCTACAATCTCAACCAATTTTTAAATCATTTCTGACCTAATGACCTACTATTAAAATAGTGACTTACCCGCGAACCTATCTTACCCATACTGCATTCATCAAAATTTGATGGGACAAATTGGAAATCAGAAAGCTTTTACCAACAAGCCAAAAACCAATACCTGCAAGAAACTATGGATAAATCTAACAAAAAGAAAAATGGTACCGCAAAAGATGCCAAAACAGTTACTCAAAAAACAGTGATAACAGACGAAAACGAAAACAGCACAGGTGCCTGGGACAGTGAAGATGAAAAAGCGTCATCTTCAAGCGAAGTTACTTATGCTAAAAGTTTTCTGAAACAGCTATTACAAAAAACAATAACACCTGTTATGACTGAGCTTGCAGACATTAAACAAGATATACGCCATATTGGAAATAGAGTCGAAACCCTGGAAACCACACAGGCTTCGATACTAGAATACAACGCAGCTTCTTCCAAATGCTTTGCTGAGCAACAAAATCATCTAAATCGATTATATAGATTGTTAGAAGACCAAGAAAACAGAGGACGACGCAACAACTTACGCTTCAGAGGCATTCCGGAAAGTGTTGCCCCTGAAGCTATTCCAAAGGCTATACAAGAAATATGCAACTCTATTCTGGAACAAGACTTATCAACTACAATCACTATAGAAAGAGCTCACAGAGCACTACGTCCCCGACCAAAACCAGCTGAGCCCCCAAGAGATATAATTTGTCGGTTTCTGAATTTTCAAGATAAAGACCAAATTCTACAAAAAGCCAGAGAATTGGACTCTATCCAATACGAAAGCTCAAATGTTACTATCTTTCAGGACTTGGCTCCAACTACCCTACTCAAAAGGAGGAAACTTAAACCTTTAACTGATTGGCTTAGAAACAAAAAAATCCCTTTTCGTTGGACCTTCCCGTTTGGAATTTCATTTGGGTATGAAGGCAGAGGAATCGTAATTAATGACTATGCAGATCTGGAAGAAAAATGTTCTAACATGGACATCCCAATCTCTGAGATAGAAAATTGGGACACAGTACAAAATCTTTTCTCTTTGCCAACGGTTGAATCTTCTTCAACATGGGAGCAAACTACACCAAGACAACGCAAAAAGAAACGTAACATTCGAGCCACCCCTGGGAAGAGTACTCGAGACCCACCTTGAACTTTAGTTCCTTCCCCTATTCTAAAGTGCTACTTTCTACATGTTGGGTTGTAAATTAAGTATTTGCAATATTTCCAGTTTTATATGTGTTTGTATCTGTTAATTACTACCCTTACATTGGAACCAGAATGTTTTTCCTCTTACTCGAGCTATTTAGGCTCGCGGGTATACTTACTTATGGTTTATATTGACCATAATATGTCTAATATGGATGTACCTAAACTTCTATTCTATATTTTACAGTTCTTCTTTTTACCGTTTAAAGTTAATACTAAGGTTACTGATTTACATGTTTGTGTAAAGGAATACACTACTTTATATACTATTCCGATATATTGGGAAATAAATCATTTTTCTGTTTTTCATCAAAAATCTAAACTATGGATACATTTACATTAATAACATACAATGTTAAGGGACTAAATTCTCCACCAAAAAGACGCCAAATTTTCTCCTACTTAAAAAAAGAAAAGGGCGATATCTTATATTTACAAGAAACACATTTTAAGAAAGACCGTTTCCCTGACCTATCCCGTTCAATTTTCCCAACGTGGTATCACTCCGGGTCTGAGTCTTCAGCCTCTGGAGGAGTCAGCATAGGGTTCCATAAAAAATTCCCTTTTAATTACCATAGCCAGCTTTCTGACCCAAAAGGCCGCTATATTTTTATCAAGGGTAATATAGGGGACCAAACTTATACCTTTGCTAATCTATATGCACCAAATTATGGTCAGGTAAACTGGCTGATTGATTGCCTTAACCTTTTGATTTCTTTTCAAGAAGGCTGGCTCATCTTGGGAGGTGACCTAAACCTGACCCTGGAGCCCCTAGAAGACTCCTCCACTGGTAAGTCAGCTCTTTCATATAAGGCACTAAAATGCCTTAAAAACAAACTTCAGTCCAATCACTTGGTGGACCTCTGGAGATGTTTTCACCCACAGCAGAAAGACTACACATTCTACTCCTCTCCACGCAGTTCCTACCAACGATTGGACTATATATTTACCCTGAAAACACATATTCAATACTGCGTAGATACACATATAGGTCCTATATTGTTATCAGACCATGCTCCTGTCTTTACGAAATTCGTATACCCGAATTCACAAAAGAAGACACCTAAATGGAGACTAGACGAAACCATTCTGAGTCAGGAGAACCATAAAAAGCAAATACAACAACAATTACAATCATTCTTTGAAATTAATGACACATCTGAAATTTCTGAACAAGTATTGTGGGATACCCACAAAGCTTACATCAGAGGCTGCTTTATCAGTCTTAATTCCCATATACGTAAAAAAAGAGAAGAAAAGACACAACAGATACTTCAACAAATTCAACAATTAGAAAAACAACATAAACAATCATTAGCAATTCAGACTCTCTCTGAACTGAACCTGCTTCGTTCAGAACTGAAAAATCATCTCAACTCTCTATCAGCCAAATTTTATACGCGGACACAACAGAAGATTTATGCACATGGTAACAAACCCACAAAGTATATGATGACCTATTTAAAACGCCGAAACATGAATAATTATGTTCACACTCTTAAAACATCAAATGGAACATCAATATATACTTCAGAAAAAATAGCAGAACAATTCAGATCCTTCTATTCTTCTCTCTATAATTTAAATAAAAACCTACCAATTTCTCCTGATATTGCAACCTTATCTGATTCCTTTCTCCAAAACTTAAATCTCCCCACATTAAGCTCAGACCAACAAGATGTATTGTCTAAACCTATTACTACTCAAGAACTGGAATGGGCAATACAGCACTCCCCTAATGGGAAAAGCCCAGGCCCAGACGGCCTTCCAATCCAATATTATTCTGTATATAAACCAATACTGATCCCATACCTACTACCTTTATTTAATAAAACTCTCCAAGATAAACCGTTATCCGCATCCATGACTCATGCTCACATTTCACTTATACCTAAAGATGGGAAAGACTTAACAAATTGCGGAAATTACAGACCAATATCTCTTTTAAATATTGATCTGAAATTGTTAGCTAAAATACTAGCAGAACGCCTAAAGAATATCCTTCCCCAACTCATACACCAAGACCAAGTCGGTTTTGTAAAAGGAAGAGAAGGCAAAGATAACACTACCAGAGTATTAGATATACTACATTATGTTAACCATAAATCCATTCCACTCACTCTTCTAGGGACAGACGCGGAGAAGGCTTTTGACAGAATAAATTGGACATTTATGTCTAAAGTCCTAGAAAAATTTCACTTTCCCTCCAAATTTTGCTCTGCTGTCTTCTCTATGTATGCTACTTCCACTGCGTCTATATCAGTCAATGGGACCTTCTCCGCGTCTTTCCCTATCACAAATGGCACTCGCCAAGGGTGTCCATTATCCCCTATGCTATTTGCCTTGGTAATGGAACCCTTTCTTCAGGCCCTTCGCCAAGACACACAAATTAAAGGTGTCACACTGGGTGGTAGGGAGCACCTAGTTGCTGCATATGCAGATGATCTCTTATTACTGATCTCTGAGCCAGAAACGTCATTACCACGTGTACATTCTTTACTGGAACAATTTGGTAATATATCAAATTTTAAAATTAACGCTATAAAATCCCAAATACTAGCATTTAATATCCCCACTCCCTTAAAATTACATTTATCTTCCTCCCTACCTTATAGCTGGACTAACACACCGATTACTTTTCTGGGAGTTAAAATTAGTACTGACTTATCTAAACTTTATTCTCTAAACTTCCTACCACTACTTTCTAACATTATAAAACAATTAGAAAAATTTGATATACCAATAATTTCTTGGTTCGGCAGAAAAAGCATTGTTATGTCATTAATAATTCCCAAAATAACTTACCTAATGCAGGTTCTCCCCATACCCATCCCTAATTTATTTTTTGCTTCAATCAGGAAGACGATAAATAAATTCATCTGGTCTAATAAGCATCCGAGAATAGCAAATCGCATCCTCATACGTCCAAAACAATGGGGTGGCATCGGCTTACCAGACCCCGAGACTTATTCAAGAGCAATTTTACTCTCCAGAATAATAGACTGGATACGCGTCCCTTCACATAAAACCTGGATCTCTATAGAGGAAGAGCTGGCAATAAAGCCTCTGCGCTCATTACTTTTTTCCTCTCCCACAATAGCACATAGATCAAAATATATAACCCCCTTTATCACCTCTACACTCAGGGCTTGGGACTGGTTCAACAAGAAGCACGCTGCAAACACTTACCCTTCCTCCTTGATGCAAGTTAGAGACATTATTAGCATAGCCCATAAATCTTTGCAAAACAGTACCCCTATACATATCCGTAACTCACAAACACTTCTCTCCACCCTTATTGATAGAGATGGATGTCCCTTAGGCAATGAGGAGTTATCCTCTTCTCTCAAAATTTCCTCCTACCATACTATCCTGTTATCATATATCCGCTCACATTTACTAAATATTTGCAAACACCCTAAATTCCACAAGCCCCCTACTTGGTTCGAGGAAATTTTGACACAAGTCAACTATCCAACCAAAACCATTTCCCTTCTTTATAAAAAATTGATTCTTCCTCATCCTACGACTGCTCCCCCATTCATACAGCTTTGGGAGAAAGATCTGAATAAAACCTTCACTAAAGATGAAATTCAGTCAGTATTCCTAGCACCCTACAAGTCCTCCAGATGCGTAAAAACACAAGAAAACGGATATAAAATTATATCCAGATGGTATATTACACCAGAAGTGTCTGCCCATTATAACTCACAGAAAGATGCAACTTGTTGGCGCTGCAAATCAGCCCATGGCTCCTTCTTACACATATGGTGGACTTGTCCAATAATATACAAATGGTGGAACACTATCTTTGATAAATGCAATCTTATATGCAAAACCAAAATAACAATCTCCCCAGAATGTGCCCTACTCCTTATATTCCCACCAAACTTGAAAGGCGCCCAAATGTTACTTTTTAGACACCTTCTGTCAGCTGCCCGTCTATTAGTACCTACTATGTGGATTTCTACGGAAGTGCCTTCCCTAAACACATGGCTCTTAAAGGTCGACCAAATGTTCCGACTAGAAGAATTATCTCATTGGGAATCCAACACCCGATACAAATTCATGAATATTTGGTCGCCTTGGATCTCTTACCGAGAATCTATACTCCCAAAGTTACCTTAATCATACTGATCTCTAAATCTTCATTTCCCGACTTTATCCATATATTGGCCCAATATATAATAAAATATTACACTGATATTCACAAAACATATACCGATCTGTTCTGTATTCCTTTCCATTACCTGTTCTGTTTGTCATTTATAAAATGTGTTATTTATCCTTTCTACTAAGGATTTTCATATAGTTCTTTTATCCCCCCCCCCTGTACAACACTGTTTTTTTTTATGTACGAAAATATTGTGTGACGTGACATGCTCTATTCTTCTTACTATGTCATCACTTGTCTTCTTATGTTACAATCTCCATGTAATTTTTCTTGATTAGATGTACACCATTCTTAATTTACCGAATTAATGCTTGTACAGTTATAACATAAAAAACCTTTAATAAAATATCTTTAAAAAAAAAAAAAAAAAAAAAAAAAAGAAAACCTCTGCTGCTCTGGACAGTTCCTGACATGGACAGAGGTGGCAGCAGAGAGCACTGTGTCAGACTGGAGAGGATACACCACTTCCTGCAGGACATACAGTAGCTGATAAGTACTGGAAGTGTGAAGATTTTTGTTAGTAGAAGTAAATTACAAATCTATATAACTGTCTGCCACCAGTTGATCTGAAAGATTTTTTTTTTTTTTCTGAACTCCCCTATAAATGTGTGTATTTACCAGGCGGCAGATTTACATTCAGTTACTCTGGATTTACCTACCACATCTGCTGGAAGTTTGTTCCAAGTATCTACTACTTTTTCTCCTTACTTAGGCATTCTCTAGCTACAGGATAGGGGGCACCATGCTGGGTTGTGGGGGTGACTGCTGGGACCCCCACCCAGCCTATAAATGAAGGGACATTGCACCCTGGAATAAATTGAAGGCCAGGGATGCATCACATTCTCTATCAGGCTTCTAACCATTGACATTGATATTTTATGGGGCATGCTATAGGGAATTTAGATTGTTAGCCCCAAGTGGTACTGCGGGGTCTCTGTACCACGCTGAGGAGTATGTTGGTGCTATATTAGCAGCATAACTAACTATAACTGCAGTGTTTGAATTGCAGGATGTTACAGGTCGTTCCCTCTTGTAGTCGGTTATTATTTTGTAGATGCTGTCAGTGTCCACTAGAGGGCGCCCTGTAACCAAAAATATAATGCATGTTCTCTGATGCTGAAAAATTATAGGGGGGGGGAATACAGCAGAGTACTGAGCCCCCTCATACTGACAATACTCCCCGCACTCACTGAGCCCCTCATACTGACAATACTCCCCGCACTCACTGAGCCCCCTCATACTGACAATACTCCCCGCACTCACTGAGCCCCCTCATACTGACAATACTCCCCGTACTCCCTGAGCCCCCTCATACTGACAATACTCCCCGCACTCACTGAGCCCCCTCATACTGACAATACTCCCCGCACTCACTGAGCCCCCTCATACTGACAATACTCCCCGCACTCACTGAGCCCCCTCATACTGACAATACTCCCCGCACTCACTGAGCCCCTCATACTGACAATACTCCCCGCACTCACTGAGCCCCCTCATACTGACAATACTCCCCGCACTCACTGAGCCCCTCATACTGACAATACTCCCCGCACTCACTGAGCCCCCTCATACTGACAATACTCCCCGCACTCACTGAGCCCCTCATACTGACAATACTCCCCGCACTCACTGAGCCCCCTCATACTGACAATACTCCCCGCACTCACTGAGCCCCCTCATACTGACAATACTCCCTGTACTCACTGAGCCCCCTCATACTGACAATACTCCCCGCACTCACTGAGCCCCCTCATACTGACAATACTCCCTGTACTCACTGAGCCCCCTCATACTGACAATACTCCCCGTACTCACTGAGCCCCCTCATACTGACAATACTCCCCGCACTCACTGAGCCCCCTCATACTGACAATACTCCCCACACTCACTGAGCCCCCTCATACTGACAATACTCCCCGCACTCACTGAGCCCCCTCATACTGACAATACTCCCCGCACTCACTGAGCCCCCTCATACTGACAATACTCCCCGCACTCACTGAGCCCCGTCATACTGACAATACTCCCTGAGCCCCCTCATACTGACAATACTCCCCATACTCACTGAGCCCCCTCATACTGACAATACTCCCCGCACTCACTGAGCCCCCTCATACTGACAATACTCCCCGCACTCACTGAGCCCCCTCATACTGACAATACTCCCCATACTCACTGAGCCCCCTCATACTGACAATACTCCCCGCACTCACTGAGCCCCCTCATACTGACAATACTCCCCGCACTCACTGAGCCCCCTCATACTGACAATACTCCCCGTACTCACTGAGCCCCCTCATACTCACAATACTCCCTGTACTCACTGAGCCCCCTCATACTCACAATACTCCCTGTACTCACTGAGCCCCCTCATACTCACAATACTCCCTGTACTCACTGAGCCCCCTCATACTGACAATACTCCCCGCACTCACTGAGCCCCCATATACTGACAATACTCCCCGCACTCACTGAGCCCCCTCATACTGACAATACTCCCCGCACTCACTGAGCCCCCTCATACTGACAATACTCCCCGCACTCACTGAGTCCCTCATACTCAGAATACTCCCTGAGCCCCCTCATACTCAGAATACTCCCTGTACTCACTGAGCCCCATCATACTCACAATACTCCCTGTACTCACGGAGCCCCTCATACTCACAATACTTCCTGTACTCACTGAGCCCCCTCATACTCACAATACTCCCTGTACTCACTGAGCCCCCTCATACTCACAATACTCCCTGTACTCACTGAGCCCCCTCATACTCACAATACTCCCTGTACTCACTGAGCCCCCTCATACTCACAATACTCCCTGTACTCACTGAGCCCCCTCATACTCACAATACTCCCTGTACTCACTGAGCCCCATCATACTCACAATACTCCCTGAGCCCCTCATACTCCCTGTACTCACTGAGTCCCCTCATACTCACAATACTCCCTGTACTCACTGAGCCCCCTCATACTCACAATACTCCCTGTACTCACTGAGCCCCTCATACTCACAATACTCACTGAGTCCCCTCATACTCACAATACTCCCTGTACTCACTGAGCCCCCTCATACTCACAATACTCCCTGAGCCCCCTCATACTCACAATACTCCCCGTACTCACTGAGCCCCTCATACTCACAATACTCACTGAGCCCCCTCATACTCACACTTCCTGTACTCACTGAGCCCCCTCATACTCACAATACTCCCCGCACTCACTGAGCCCCCTCATATTGACAATACTCCCTGTACTCACTGAGCCCCATCATACTGACAATACCCTGCTAAGTCCCCTGATATAATACTCCCTGTACTCCCCATTATTGCCCCTGTATGATGTACTGTATGTGGTTGGGTGTTCACACACACTCACTTGCCTGTCAGCATTCTAGAGCTTTAAAGGTGTTATCCAGCGCTACAAAAACATGGCCACGTTTCCCCCTCTCGTCTCCAGTTTGGGTGGGGTTTCAAACTCTGCTCCATTGAAGTAAATGAAGCCTAAAGTGACTGTAGCACCAGGCCCAGGCTGAAGCACTGGAGGCGGCCGACTCACCCTTAGTGGGAAGAAACCCCAGCCCCTCCATGACGTGACTCCATTAGAATCAATGGATCCCTATCATAGAGGGGCGGGGGTTTCCTCCCACTAGGGGTGGGTCGGCCGCCTCCAGTGCTTCTGCCTGGGCCTGCTGGTACAGTCACTTTAATTGAAAACCACACCTGAACTGGAGACAGTAGAGGGAAAAAATTGCCAAGTTTTTGTAGCGCTGGATAACCCCCTACATAAACATGGCCGCTTTCTTCCAGAGACAGCTCCACCCTTGTCTCCAGTTTTGCTGCTCAGCTCCATTGAAGTGAATGGAGCTTAAAGGAAACCTCTCACCCGGGACGCGGGCGCAGAGCCCGCCCGACCCACCCCGGATACTTACCCTTTCCTGCAAGTCCTGCTCCCGGACTCTGGACGGAGATATCGGCGCCCGAAGCTGAGCGCATGCTGTATGCTAATCAGCAGAGATGAGTCTGATGCCCATAGAGAATGAATGGGCATCTCTGCAGGGCGCGTGCACCGCTTCCAACGGGGATATCTTCGCCCCGGGACCGGTTCCAGGAGCGGGACTGGCAGGAAAGGGTAAGTATCCAGGGGCTGCAACGGGGGGGTCAGGCAGGCTCTGGGCCCGCATCCCGGGTGACTGGTTCCCAGGTGCCATCTCTGAAAGAAAGTGGCCATGTTTTTGTAGCACTGGATAACCCCTTTAGCTTTAGTCCCTGCCTCTCTGCTGAGAGGAAGTCAGCACAGTCTGGTCACATGATCATGACGTAATCACAGGTCCTATGTCCCACCAGGAAGTAGCACTTACCTACATGCAGGAGAGAAGAAGGGAGCGCTGTGCAGGGGAGAGGAGAGGGAAGAAGTGTTGGTCTGTGAGGAGACCGCGCCTGTCTGCAGGGGGCGCACTCAGATCACCGCCTGTCTGCGACTGCAGGGGGCGCACTCACATCACCGCCTGTCTGCGACTGCAGGGGGCGCACTCACATCACGCCTGTCTGCAGGGGGCGCACTCAGATCACGCCTGTCTGCAGGGGGCGCACTCACATCACCGCCTGTCTGCAGGGGGCGCACTCACATCACCGCCTGTCTGCAGGGGGCGCACTCACATCACGCCTGTCTGCAGGGGGCGCACTCACATCACCGCCTGTCTGCAGGGGGCGCACTCACATCACCGCCTGTCTGCAGGGGGCGCACTCACATCACCGCCTGTCTGCAGGGGGCGCACTCAGATCACCGCCTGTCTGCAGGGGGCGCACTCAGATCACCGCCTGTCTGCAGGGGGCGCACTCACATCACCGCCAGCGGCAGGCCTGGTCACCAGCTTTCTGGCTAGTAAAGGGGAGACTCACAGAATCACCACAGATCCTATAATTATAGCCATGTCGAAGGCCGGAGTAAACCCCAGTGCCTCCATCCACCAGAGCACCACCTAGTGGCAGGATCCCCGCAGTGACCACTGGGCTCAATCACCAACAGACACTCAAACAGTAGAGTATTCTCCTGGAGGAATGGGTGAGAGAGCAACTGCAAAGACCGCTCCCAGGCCAGCACCCCCAGAGAGGCGTTGGGGAACCGTCGCCACCTTTCATATTAAGCAGGGTTTCGGATTCATACGTGAGGATGAGACTAACCGCAAAGTGTCAACCGGCGGGCAGTGAGAAGAAATGATCTCCCGGAGTACATGCACAGCCTGCATCCCGGAGAGTGGATAGAGTATACCCCCACGCGTGATCCCAGAGGATGGTGGGCTGCTGCAGTGACCAGGCCCAAGAGACCACCAAGAGTGACATCACCAGCCAAGGAACGCTCGGACCAGCTGGAGAAAGAGCTGGGGCCCACATCTAAAGAGCTGTGCTTGGTCCCTGCTCTAGTCCCTCCACAGGAGAACCCAAAACGGGCGGATAACAAAGCTCCCACAGCCAGGATGAGTGCGTCCTACTGTGACCATGCACCTAAACCCGGGCGTCCATGTCTGCTCCAATACAACCTCACCGCCTGTGGCTGCCCCTTTCTCTGTTCTCCCGTCTTCAGGACCACCAATGCCTGCGATAGAATCTGAGAAAGCCAAAGGAAGAGTTGCCGTGTTGATCATCTTGCGAAAGAAAAATGGCGGCTTGTCTGTTTGTTTTCACCCTGTTGGCGGAATAAGCTGATTGTACCATTTGTTTGGGGGCAGCTTATTGTTTTGTGTTGCCCCGGCCTAGCTGCGTCACCATGGGTCCTACCCTCATGGACTACACCACAAAATATAGTTGCATAAACTTTTATCTTCTGATTACCTCAAAGAATTAAGGACTGTTACTGGTTACAGTCAGGTCCAGATACCTCAGAGAGTATAAGACTGTTCTATTACAACCAAGTTTTGCACTTTAAAAGTTTAACTTTAGTAAAAAAAAAAAAAGAAAAGAAAAAGTTTGCACTTTTGATATCTTGTTGTCTAATCATCTTTATTTCAAGCTTAATGATCTCTGTGGATTACTTACCTCAAAGAGGGGGAGTATGCAATGTCCCACAGGGTCCACTGCAAAGACTGGGGTTGTGATTTTATGTTTGATAATGTTTTATGCCGCAGTGGGGTAGTTACTGCCATTTTTGCCTCTGTAGTGTATTTGAAATATAAAAAAATATGGGTAACAGGGGCTGTAAACTTGTGTATGTTTGTAATTTTATTTAGAGAATTGCTCTTTTGAGGGACTTCTGTGAAACGTAGCAGTTTAGATCTGTCAATCTGTTCCCTCTGCAGAAGGAAGGGCTTTGGCGAGACTCTGCACATCTCATCTGTACCCGGGACCCCCCCACTGTGTAAGCCCCTGGTGAGGTCAGGGGGAGCAAGTGGTTAGGAGTGTCTGCTGGGGTGAGGGAAGATCCCCAACTGCAGGGGTGTATATACAAGCAAGCGGCCATGTATACAGTACTGTCTGAGTACAGGTAGTGAGTGATGGTATCGCCTTTATGGCCAAAACTCCTTGTTTTTTTGCTGCTGCGAAATCGTAAACTAACTTGTTTAGCGCATAAAAAGTCACAAAAAATACTCAAAATACTTTGTGATGACTATTCTGACTGAGCCCTCTCATAGTCACAGTACTCCCTGTCATCACTATTATCACACCACCTCAGTGCCCCCCTAGTATTGCCCCCATCTCCCCTCCTGGTACCCCCACCTCATAGTATCACCCCCTCCCTCTCAGTACTACCCATCATCCCCCACACTCTAAGGCCGGGTTTACATTTGTGCGGCGGCATTTCCCTCCGGCGCATGAGAAAAGCGTCGGAGTGAAACGCATTATTGAACTGATCCCATTGTTTTCAATGGGATCGTTCAATATATTCACTAAAGTGATGCCTCACCGGGCAGGACGCATGCCGTTCGGCTCTGGCATCCGGCATGTAGCAGCACAATGTAAAAAAATAAACATATATCTCCCCCTGTGTGCTTTCCCCCTCCCCTATAGCCCCCCCAGTAGTATATAGCCCCCCCCCTGTTGCTCTTCCAGTAGTATATAGCCCCCCTGTTGCCCCCCCCAGTAGTATTTAGCTTCCCTGTGCGCTCTCCCCCAGTAGTATATAGCCCCCCTGTGCACTCTCCCCCCACCAAATAGCCCCCCTGTGCGCTCTCCCCCTCCCATATAGCCCCCCCTGTGCACTCTCCCCTTGTAGTATATAGCCCCCTGTGCGCTCCCCCGCAAATCCCATTGAAAATGACAGGAAAACATACTGGGGAAAAAACTGATGAGAGCAACTTGTGGTAGCTGATGGGAACTGATGGTTTTTAATGAAAAGAAGGATAGAAAAACTGATGACAGCTGATGCATTTTTGGCATCAGTTGTGACATCAGTTGTGGTCAGTTTTTAGACAAAAAACGCAACTGATGCAAACTTATATATGTAAACCCAGCCTTAGTATGACCCCTTACTTCTTGGCAGCTAGCCCCGCCCCCTTTGTCCCCTCCTGGTGCCCCCACCTCATAGTATCACTCCCTCTTAGTACTCAGTGCCCTCTTCTCCCCTCCTGGTGCCCCACCTCATAGTATCACCCCCTCCCTCCCCGCATTCAGCGCCCCCCTCCTGGCAGTCTCCATGGTTTGTCCCGGACAGCAGCGCCCCCCTCCTGGCAGTCTCCATGGTTTGTCCCGGACAGCAGCGCCCCCCTCCTGGCAGTCTCCATGGTTTGTCCCTGTCAGCCCCGGCCCCCCCCCCCTCTCAGTGACAGACACGGCCACACCCCCGCCCCACAATGCAGTTCGCGCTGGACATGGCGGCGGTGTGAGCTGTGTGTTCGGGGCCTGCACAGTGCTAGGAGCCGAACATGGCGCTCCCCCCGCAGAGAGCCCGGGAGTAGGGGCCACAGCAGTCCGCTCCTCCCCGCCAGGGCCCGGGCCGCCGCTCTGAGCCGGGACCTCAGGTAGGTGACCCCCGCGTCCTTCCTGTCCCGGGCTGTGAGGGGAGAGGGTCGGGGGTGCAGGGGGGCTGCCGGGGGGCAGTGAGTGACGGCGGGGACAGCACCCTGCACGGCCCGGAGACCGGCGCTCTGTGGGACCGGGCTGTGCGGATGACGTCACCGTGTTTACATTCTGTGGGTGACGTCACTGTCGGTGTGCTGTCAGAGCCGGGAGCGCCTGCAGTGTGCTGTGTGCTGCCCCGGATACATGGACGGTATATGTCACCCTGCAGGGAGATGCTGCCCTGTACCGGGAGTCTGAGGCGACTAGAGGGGAACGTCATCTCCTCTATAGTGACATCACCCATAGTCACCTCCTCTATAGTGACATCACCAGCGATCACCCCCTCTATAGTGACATCACCAGCGATCACCCCCTCTATAGTGACATCACCCATAGTCACCCCCCCCCTATAGTGACATCACCCATAGTCATCCCCTCTATAGTGACATCACCCATAGTCACCCCCTCTATAGTGACATCACCCATAGTCACCCCCTCTATAGTGACATCACCCATAGTCCCCTCCTCTATAGTGACATCACCAGCGATCACCCCCTCTATAGTGACATCACCCATAGTCACCCCCTCTATAGTGACATCACCAGCGATCACCCCCTCTATAGTGACATCACCCATAGTCCCCTCCTCTATAGTGACATCACCCATGGTCACCTCCTCTATAGTGACATCACCCATGGTCCCCTCCTCTATAGTGACATCACCCATGGTCACCTCCTCTATAGTGACATCACCCATGGTCACCTCCTCTATAGTGACATCACCCATAGTCCCCTCCTCTATAGTGACATCACCCATAGTCCCCTCCTCTATAGTGACATCACCCAAAGTCACCCCCTCTATAGTGACATCACCCAAAGTCACCCCCTCTATAGTGACATCACCCATAGTCACCTCCTCTAGTGACATCACCCAAAGTCACCCCCTCTATAGTGACATCACCCATAGTCACCCCCTCTATAGTGACATCACCCATAGTCACCTCCTCTATAGTGACATCACCCAAAGTCACCCCCTCTATAGTGACATCACCCAAAGTCACCCCCTCTATAGTGACATCACCCATAGTCACCCCCTCTATAGTGACATCACCCATAGTCACCCCCTCTATAGTGACATCACCCATAGTCACCCCCTCTATAGTGACATCACCAGCGATCACCCCCTCTATAGTGACATCACCCATGGTCACCTCCTCTATAGTGACATCACCCATAGTCACCCCCTCTATAGTGACATCACCCATAGTCACCTACTCTATAGTGACATCACCCATAGTCACCTCCTCTATAGTGACATCACCCAAAGTCACCCCCTCTATAGTGACATCACCCATAGTCACCCCCTCTATAGTGACATCACCCATAGTCACCTCCTCTATAGTGACATCACCCAAAGTCACCCCCTCTATAGTGACATCACCCAAAGTCACCCCCTCTATAGTGACATCACCCAAAGTCACCCCCTCTATAGTGACATCACCCAAAGTCACCCCCTCTATAGTGACATCACCCATAGTCACCCCCTCTATAGTGACATCACCCATAGTCACCCCCTCTATAGTGACATCACCAGCGATCACCCCCTCTATAGTGACATCACCCATGGTCACCTCCTCTATAGTGACATCACCCATAGTCACCTACTCTATAGTGACATCACCCATAGTCACCTCCTCTATAGTGACATCACCCATAGTCACCCCCTCTATAGTGACATCACCAGCGATCACCCCCTCTATAGTGACATCACCCATAGTCACCCCCTCTATAGTGACATCACCCATAGTCACCTACTCTATAGTGACATCACCCATAGTCACCTCCTCTATAGTGACATCACCCAAAGTCACCTCCTCTATAGTGACATCACCCATAGTCCCCTCCTCTATAGTGACATCACCCATAGTCTCCTCCTCTATAGTGACATCACCCATAGTCCCCTCCTCTATAGTGACATCACCCATAGTCCCCTCCTCTATAGTGACATCACCCATAGTCCCCTCCTCTATAGTGACATCACCCATAGTCACCTCCTCTATAGTGACATCACCCATAGTCACCTCCCTGTCAGTCTCTGCGTTTTAATTATTTGTTTTATTATAATTGGGGTCACATTGACATTTCAGTGAGAATAACGCTGCATGCCGGGGTGTCAGTGGGGTCCATCAGTGTGAGGAGGTCTAGTAGAGGGGAGGATTCTGGAGTGGGGGATACTCCTCTATTTTAGACTTGGAGTCACCATTATTGATTTTCGGGGGGTGCTGCCATCAAAGGGGTGCTCTGGCTAAAATATTTTGTTATAAGAAAAATATTTTAGCCAGAGCACCCCTTTGATGGCAGCACCCCCCGAAAATCAATAATGGTGACTTCTGTATCAATTCGTCATTTACTTCTATTTATAAATCTCCATAGAAAATTTTCATGGAAATAGATGAATTACCATCCTGTAATGAGCAGATTTCTGCAGACTATAGGACTGTACCCAGCAGGTTTTTGGTGGGAAATGTGCGTCACATCAGGGTGTGATATATATGAATAATCTGTGCGGTGTGTAAGGATCTGTCCGTCATGCTGCAGAATTACAGAAATACGATGTAAGATTCCTGCAAAGTCCCAGAATCTTCAGAAACCGGTCCGCTCTCTCCATGGAGGTGATGAGGACGTCTGCAGCCACGGCCGAGCGACACTCAGGAAGCCGCTGGTTTTGTGCCGTCTGCAGTTTGTGGAGTTGAGTTTCACTTCTGTCACGAGGTGTCACCAGCTGACGGAGGAGGGGGGGGCGGCGTGTGACCGGGTGTTTCCACCGTCTTATCAGCCGTGACCGGGGCTCAGTTAGTGCAGCTGCTGATTTGGGGGGGGGGAGGGGGCAGAAATATTGTAAAAAATAAGTTTGAGAACCTCTGGACCAGTGATTTTCAACCAGTGTGCCGCAACACATGGTCGGGTGTGCCGCGGGGAAAGTTCCCCAAACTATGGTGCCTCTGTGAAACAGGAGAAAACAATGGGGAAGAGAAACCTGGGGATGGGGGAGAAACAGGGGAGAGAAGCAGGGGGGAGAGAAACATGGGGATGGGGGAGAGAAGCAGGGGGGAGAGAAGTTTGGTGGAGAGAGGCACAGGAGAGAAGCAGGGGGGAGAGAAGTATGGTGAAGAGAGGCACAGGAGAGAAGCAGGGGGGAGAGAAGTATGGTGGAGAGAGGCACAGGAGAGAAGCAGGGGGAGAGAAACATGGGGATGGGGGAGAGAAGCAGGGGGGAGAGAAGTATGGTGGAGAGAGGCACAGGAGAGAAGCAGGGGGGAGAGAAACATGGGGATGGGGGAGAGAAGCAGGGGGGAGAGAAGCACAGGAGAGAAGCATGGGGGAGATAAGTATGGTGGAGAGAAGCAAGGGGGAGAAGTATGGTGGAGAGAAGCAGGGGGAGAGAAGCAAGGGTGAGAAGTATGGTGGAGAGAAGCAGGGGGAGAGAAGTATGGTGGACAGAAGCACAGGAGAGAAGTAGGGGGAAGAAGTATGGTGGATAGAAGTAGGGGGGGAGAAGTATGGTGGAGAGAAGCAGGGGGAGAGAAGTATGGTGGACAGAAGCACAGGAGAGAAGTAGGGGGAAGAAGTATGGTGGATAGAAGTAGGGGGGGAGAAGTATGGTGGATAGAAGCAGGGGGGAGAGAAGTATGGTGGACAGAAGCACAGGAGAGAAGCAGGGGGAGAAGTATGGTGGAGAGAAGCAGGGGGGAGAGAAGTATGGTGGACAGAAGCACAGGAGAGAAGTAGGGGGAAGAAGTATGGTGGAGAGAAGCACAGGAGAGAAGTAGGGGGGAGAAGTATGGTGGAGAGAAGTAGGGGGGAGAAGTATGGTGGACAGAAGCACAGGAGAGAAGTAGGGGGAAGAAGTATGGTGGAGAGAAGCACAGGAGAGAAGTAGGGGGGAGAAGTATGGTGGACAGAAGCATAGGAGAGAAGCACAGGGGGGAGAAGAAAACAGGCCCAGGTTTCACACTGAGTGAGTATAAATACATTTAGAATCTATATTATTAACTATATGTATAATATGTACTGTTTTAGTGTCATTTTGTGCCATCTTGGTTGGTGGTGTGTCCCGGGATTTTTTAAGTATAAAAAGTGTGCCGCGGCTCAAAAAAGGTTGAAAATCACTGCTCTGGACCATCAGCTGTCTGTATCCACCATCACACCAGACCTGCACCCACATGGGTATAGGGTCACTGTTATATCTGCTGTGTTATCTTGAACTATAGATTGAGACCTTAAAGGGGTTCTCCAGCGCTACAAAAACATGGCCACTTTCTTCCATAGACAGCACCACTCTTGTCTCCAGCTTGGGCGGGGTTTTGCTGCTCAGTTGCATTGAAGTGAATGGACCTTAAAGGGGTTATCCAGCGCTACAAAAACATGGCCACTTTCCCCCTACTGTTGTCTCCAGTTCAGGTGCGGTTTGCAATTAAGCTCCATTTACTTCAATGGAACTGAGTTTCAAAACCCCACCCAAACTGGAGACAACAGTAGGGAGAAAGTGGCCATGTTTTTGTAGCGCTGGATAACACCTTTAAAGGGGGGGGGGGGGGGGGGGCGTTCTCAAATCCACCGGTGCCAGAAGTCATACAGATCTGTCATTTACTGTGTCGCCAATGATTGTGTATGTGTGATCCTGAAGCATTGCTCAGGTTTAAAGTAAAATTCCACTGTGAAACCATTTTTGAGGGGAACTCTAGAAAAAAATTTTTCTTTCAAATCAGCTGGTGCCAGAAAGTTATACAGATTTACTTTAAGAATCTCAAGTCTTCTAGTATTTTTCAGCTGCTGTATGTCCTGTAGGAAGTGGTGTATTCTCTCCAGTCTGACACACTGCTCTCTGCTGCCACCTCTGTCCATGTCAGGAACTGTCCAGAGCAGCAGCAAATCCCCATAGAAAACCTCTCCTGCTCTAGACAGTTCCTGACATGGACAGAGGTGGCAGCAGAGAGCACTGTGTCAGACTGAAGAGAATACACCATTTCCTGCAGGATATACAGCAGCTGATAAGTACTGGAGGACTAGAGATTTTAAATAGAAATAATTTACAAATTCATAACTTTCTGACACCAGTTGATTTAAAAGAAAATGATTTTCACCCCTTTAAGATATTTCCCATGTTATAGTAGTAGTGCCCCCTGAAGCTTTGTTCCTTGGAGTAGTAGATCCCCTTGGTGTATAATGTCGGTTATTATTATGATTGTTGTGATCTATCTCAGCGTCTCCTCCCCAGGCTGTGCCGCCTCCTCTCCCACCTGACCTGGAGATCCCAACCTGCTGCAGAGACTAATCCAATGGTGTGAACATTACCCTGGAATAATGGATGGCCTCTCCAAACCTGTGAACCCCGAGTCCAGGAAACTGCTGAGCCGCCCAGGCCGTGGGGAGAACAGGAGCGTGCGAGTGGTGACCAACCAGAAGCACAAGCACAGAGGTGAGGGGAAGCAGGGAGACTGTGATGGCGGCTCCACCATCATCGGGAAGAAGAGCCGAGCGGCCGAGCCTGGCAGGGTCATCGTGGAAGACGCAAAGCACTCAACCAATTGCACTAGTGGCTCGGGAGACTCGGGACAGGTCCACCAGGACTCGGGTCACACGCAAGCTAAGAGGTCGTTTCCACCGCTGGCAGGAAACCTGAAACCATCCCGAGCAAGCAAGCCCGAGCTGAGCGACCCAAAATCCAAAGATGCTGGAGAGTCCATTGGGAATCAGGACGCTGCTCGTCCCAAAGGGTCTTCAAAGAACGATCCAGGGACTGATGGAGAACCTGTCAGCGCCCCTGGAGAGCCACAGACGTCTGCAGCGGTCGGCCCCTCAGGTGAGCACGCACAGTGTCAGAGTCCTATTAGATAGCCCGAACAGCACTGAGGCTTGGCGCGTCTGTCTGCTCTGCCACCTGTTGCACTACAAGTCCAAGCATACAACAAAAGCTGCAGGTTGTCAGGAGGCGTAGTTATAAAGCAGCTTTGTATCTGTCCATGTCAGGAACTGTCCAGAGCAGCAGCAAATCTGTCCTGATTCAGACGATTCTCAATCTCAGTTACTTTACAGCAGGGGTGGAAAACTTTGAGCCCCTTAAATTTCGGCAAAACTACAATTCCCATCATGCCTGGAGAGCTAAAGCTTGATGGGAATTGTAGTTCTGCAGCCGCAGGTTCCCCCTCTGTGCTGTAAACTGCCTCTGTTATCCTGCATAGGAGTCACCTAGAAACGCTCTCGGATGAACATTGCCGACTCAGCGACTTAACGACAATAAACGTAAATGTATGTCATGAAAGTCATGGCCCAGATGACACATGGCATACATTTACGTCATGGTCTGCAGGGCCGATCACTGTCACTGTCCGTTCGGGACTCCTGCAGTGTAATGTGGGGGTCCCGATCAGCCTAACTGGCTGCCGGAAGTCTCTTACCTCTTCCCCAGCAGTCAGATGGGCGATCACTGCATTGAGTCTGCCACAGGCAAACTCAGTGCAGTGATCGCAGATCAGCACTGTTCCTATGGCCTAGCAATCATCAAATGGATGTAAGTTATAGTCCCCCCAGGCGGACTTAGAAAGTGTAAAAAAAAAGTTTTTAAAAACATGACTTAGCAGCCCCTCCCCAATAAGAGTTGAAATCACCCCCCTTTCCCATTTTATAAATAAAACACTTAAAAATAATAAAATAAACATATAATACACTGTAACGTGTGTAATCGTCCGGTCTATTCAAATAAAGCAATGCTGTTCCTGCACGGTGAATGGCGTAAACAAAAAAGATTGCTGATTTTTAAAATTACATCTTATATTTAAAAAAAAAAATTATATAAAGCGATCAATACATCTGATCTACGCAAATATGGTACTAATAAAAACTAGAGATCATGGCACAAAAAGTGACCTAACCCTAACCCCATACAGCCCCTTAGGTGAAAAAATAAAAGCGCTATTACAGTCACAGTGCGGCCATTTTAAATATATAACGATTTGCAAAGAAAGATGTTTTACTGGTAATAAAATAGTAAAACATTAGAAAAGCTGTAACCTGCATATGGCTCTATACACACTGACCTATATACCCTGCATATGGCTGTATACACACTGACCTATATACCCTGCATATGGCTCTATACACACTGACCTATATACCCTGCATATGGCTGTATACACACTGACCTATATACCCTGCATATGGCTGTATACACACTGACCTATATACCCTGCATATGGCTCTATACACACTGACCTATATACCCTGCATATGGCTGTATACACACTGACCTATATACCCTGCATATGGCTATATACACACTGACCTATATACCCTGCATATGGCTGTATACACACTGACCTATATACCCTGCATATGGCTGTATACACACTGACCTATATACCCTGCATATGGCTGTATACACACTGACCTATATACCCTGCATATGGCTGTATACTCACTTACCTATATACCCTGCATATGGCTGTATACACACTTACCTATATACCCTGCATATGGCTGTATACACACTGACCTATGTACCCTGCATATGGCTGTATACACACTGACCTATATACCCTGCATATGGCTGTATACACACTGACCTATATACCCTGCATATGGCTGTATACACACTGACCTATATACCCTGCATATGGCTATATACACACTGACCTATATACCCTGCATATGGCTGTATACACACTGACCTATATACCCTGCATATGGCTATATACACACTGACCTATATACCATGCATATGGCTGTATACACACTGACCTATATACCCTGCATATGGCTGTATACACACTGACCTATATACCCTGCATATGGCTGTATACACACTGACCTATATACCCTGCATATGGCTGTATACTCACTTACCTATATACCCTGCATATGGCTGTATACACACTGACCTATATACCCTGCATATGGCTGTATACACACTGACCTATATACCCTGCATATGGCTGTATACACACTGACCTATATACCCTGCATATGGCTGTATACACACTGACCTATATACCCTGCATATGGCTGTATACACACTGACCTATGTACCCTGCATATGGCTGTATACACACTGACCTATGTACCCTGCATATGGCTGTATACACACTGACCTATGTACCCTGCATATGGCTGTATACACACTGACCTATGTACCCTGCATATGGCTGTATACACACTGACCTAGATACCCTGCATATGGCTGTATTCAGGCCAACCTACAGAATAAAGATAACATGTCAGTTTTACCATAAAGTGCATTATGTAAACACGCAACAATTGTTGCGTCATTTAGGCCATTTTAGGCTCTGTCCTTAAGGGGTTAAAGGGGTACTCTGGGGATTTTTTTTCCCTCTTTCAAATCAGCTGGTATCGGGAAGTTATATAGATTTGTAATTTGCTTTTATTTCAAAATCTCCAGTCTTCCAGTACTTATCAGCTGCTGTATGCCCTGCAGAAAGTGGTGTATTCTCTCCTGTCTGACACAGTGCTCTCTGCTGCCACCTCTGTCCATGTCAGGAACTGTCCAGAGCAGTAGCAAATCCCCATACAAAACCTCTCCTGCTCTGGACAGTTCCTGACATGGACAGAGGTGGCAGCAGAGAGCGCTGTGTCAGACTGGAGAGAATACACCAGTTCCTGCAGGACATACAGAAGCTGATAAGTACTGGAAAAATGGAGACCTTTAAACAGAGGTAATTTACAAATCTATGTAACTTTCTGACACCAGTTGATTTAAAAGAAAAAAATTTTCACTGGAGTACCACTTTAAAAAAATCTCCCTGTCCCTCACCTTCCTTAGTAGGCACAGCTGGACCCCTGGTAGTAATGGCTGACCCTTCCTTTAGTGATCAGCGCTTCCTCCCCTCCTTTCCTTCCTTGTTGAGCGTCCGGCTCCGTGCAGTCAGCACCAGGTGGAACCCCAGCAGCGGATAATCTCCAACCCCGACTGACCTTGTGTAGAGTGCAGTGCAATACTATAGGATCTCTATAGCCCTGGTGATGTGGTGGGCACAGGCGGACCCTCACAGTGCACCGTGTGCAGAAGGTCGGAGGAGGGAGGGGTACTTGTTCAGTAGTGTCCACATACAGCTGGTGAGAATATTGGAAGCTTATTGCATCAGACCACAATGAGTGTACAGAACATGCGTCCCTATGACAGATCTTCCTGTATGTGTGTTCCTATGACAGATCCTCCTGTACATGCGTCCCAATGACAGATCCTCCTGTATGTGCGTCCCTATGACAGATCCCCCTTTACATGCGTCCCTATGACAGATCCCCCTTTACATGCGTCACTATGACAGATCCTCCTGTACGTGCGTCCCTATGACAGATCCTCCTGTACGTGCGTCCCTATGACAGATCCTCCTGTACATGCGTCCCTATGACAGATCCTCCTGTACATGCGTCCCTATGACAGATCCTCCTGTACATGCGTCCCTATGACAGATCCTCCTGTACATGCGTCCCTAGGACAGATCCTCCTGTACATGCGTTCCTATTACAGATCCTCCTCTATGCATTCATCTGGCTGGGGTGTTATTTCTTTATTCCCCACACAGCACTTTTGCTTTTAATGTTTTTGTAATGGAAATAACTGGTCACAGCCGCCACAGTACCTTATATTATATGGTGAATTATCCTGTAACCAAGAAGCAGCGGTCTCCTGAGATGGCGTTCGACATCACCATAAATATCACAGGTGCCAATAAGAGGGCATAGTCACATCGCCATCTAGTGTTTAGTCTCAGAAAGCTTCCTAGGGAAATTAAAGGGGTTAAAAAGCAAATGACAACCTCCTAGAGCTGTAGAATAAGAAAGTGAAGCATACTCTCCCTCCCCTGGTCCAGCACTAGCGGTCTACATTGTGATCTCTTTTCTGTTGATGTTTTCATCCACCTCCGGCCTCAATGTTTGGCCACCGTGGGTCAGTAGGAGAGCAGAGTGATCATGTGATCAGAGGGCGTTACTGAGGGACCAAAGTGCTGGTGCTGGATCAGGGGAGGCCAGGATGATTTATCCTATCAATTTACAACCCTAGCAAGCTGTCTGTTGTTTTGTATCTAAATCGGAATATTCTTAAAGGGATTATCCGCCATATATAAAAACAAACATGTAATGCTTACCTCTTTGTGATTCCCCGGTGTCCCCCGCTGTCTGTAGCCGCTGTTACATCCGAGATGAGGTTGTCTCAGAAGTGACAGCCCGCTCAGCCAATCACTGACCGCGGGACTGTCACTCCAGAGACGAGCCTATCTCGGAAGTATAAATGAGTACCATTTATAATAGTCGTGTAATGTCAGATATTTCTCTTTGCAGAGATCAGTGGTAGCGCAGAGCCGACTTCTCCAGACAGGACATCCGCTGAGGACTCCACTCTAAAAGACCAAGAACTGGGCTTGAAGCAAGCAGAAGAGAGGCTGGAGAGGGATTATATCCACCGCCTAGAGAAGGTAGGACACAGCCATAGTATTACACCCAGCACTATCCGCCATGCCTGATAATCCAAGGTGGACCTGGACTTGTTGGCCCGGGTATTCGAAAAGATAAATGTAATGTCCAGGGTGCTTGTACTCACCTGCCACCGATCCCCGCTGCCAAATAATGGTCGGCCAATCACTGGCCACAGCAGTGACCCACCTCAAGCAGTGATTGGCTGAGCAGCATTTACAGTGTGTCTGAACACTAGAGAAAGCACTGACAGTGCGGCACTGTTGGATAGTGAGATGAGTACAGGAATTTTTGTATACTGGTGGTGATTGGGCAAACAGCCCTGCAGGGACAACAGGCAAAAGGATGTGCATGGCTTGAATACCCTATAGCTTTGGCTGTCTAAGCATGACGGGACACTGTAACAGTGGGTATAGGCTGCTGCCACTAGATGGCGACACTAGACAGAAGAAGTGACTCTGCCTGGCAGACCATACCCCCTCCTACAGACACCAGGCTAAGGGTCCTATTCCACAGGCCGATGGGGGCCCGATTAACGATGTAAACAAGCGGCGATCTGCTAGAGCGCCGCTCGTTTACTAGGCCTATTCCACGGCCCAATGATTGTTGAGCGAGGGCTGCAGGGACATCGTTACCAATGTCCTTGCAGCCCTTGCAGCATCAAACATTACCGGTCCAGGCTTCTTCTCCGCGCTGTCTTCATCCCCGGGTCCCGCGCGCTCTATCTTCAGAATGGCTGGTCAGCTGACAGGCCACACGCGGCGGTCCCGGCCTGTGATTGGCTGAGCGCTCCGTCAGTTGACCGGCCATTCTGAAGATAGAGAGCGCGGGACCGGGGGATGAAGACAGCGCAGAGAAGAAGCCTGGACAGGTAATGTATGATGCTGCTGCTTGTCAAATCGTCGGTCGTCCGCCGCGCACCGCTATTCCACCGTAGCGATGCGCGGTGGGGGAACGATGATTTTAGGTCTGGCCCTAAATGAACGATCGTTCTCTCTATTTCACTAAACGATAATCGGCCGAATCGGGCCAAATGGGGCCGATCCGGCCGATTATCGTTACTGTGGAATATGGCCCTTACTCAGTTTTAGTATAGTGTCGGTAGGAGGTGCCATCAAGATCAGTGTAATCCGATCTCCTTTGAGGGGTGGGAAAGATGCCAATTCCTTAAAGGGGGCAAGGCACCCAGCCACCAAACTGTAAGACAATGAATGTGATATAAGCCTATTGTCATTGTAATGGTGCAGGATGTTCACCAGCCCCCGCTTCTTTACAGAGATCTCCTGACTTCTCCAACTGCCAGTATCTATGCAAGCTCTGCTCCGTTCACATTGAGAACGTCCAAGGAGCTCACAAGCATATCAAGGAGAAGCGGCACAAGAAGAATATCCTGGTAAAAGCTTAGCGCGCCTTACCTGTGTCTGTGTATTGCTGCATATGTTTATTTGAGTGCACGATGTGTGTTGCTTGTACTGCAGAAATGTCCGACGTGGAGCAAATGGTGAGTAGATGATGAACCGGACCGTGGGCATTGCTCTAACCCAGCATCAGGGAACCTGAGGCCCTCCAGCTGTTGCAAAACTACACTATTCCCATCATGCCTGGACAGCCAAAACCTTTGTCTTTGTCTGTCCAGGCATGATTAGAATTGTAGTTTTGCAACAGCTGGAGCTCTGCTGCTTTCCTACCCCTGATCTAACCATACTAACCTCTCTCCTTCTGTATATGTTTGTAGTTCACTAGTATTATGCTGTTCCTTTGTAGGAAATGTTGTTAGTTTTCATGGTTTGTTGTTTTTGCCATTTTTATTTTTATAATTTTTTTACGAATCAGTCCACGTCAGTGTTGTTTGTGTGTTTGGCTAGGTTTCCACCATTGGGACTGGAGGGGTAGGATAGTGCGTGCTGCTCGTCCACTAATCACACAACTCCGTTCTACTAAATGGGAGTAGAATATTTCATGTTTACATTCACTTCTACGTCTCATGTGCCCAGACCACTGTTGACTTACAGCCATTGGGCCTTAAAGGGGTTCTTCTTCCAAAAACACTCATCACTAGTGTCGAGTGGAGTTGCTGAACTGTTCGGGTTTAAAAAGATTCTCCGAACCCGGACACTCTGCGTTTGACTTCTGGCGTCTGGAGAATTTGGAGTCCTGAAAAAAATGGATACAGCCAATCCACATTCTCCAGACACCGGAAGTCAGATGCAGAGTGTTCAGGTTTGGAGAACGTTGCCGAACTCCACTGAACGCTACTTATCACCTATTCACAGCGCGGACTAGAAATACTGTCATGAATTCAGTGGCCGCATGTATGTCGACTACCATCGCCTCTGATTGGTGGAGGGGGGGCACGGACATTAGGTGATTATTATCTTCTGTGTAGAGCAGATATATGTATGGTCCATAGTGCCCCCCAGTAGTTTCCCAGAGACATCTACTCCTCATAGAGGCCTGCCTGGACTGTTGTTAGCACAATGGACATGTGCCCAGCCCTGAGTCAGATCAAAGGAAGGAAACTTTACAAGTATTTAGTCATAGAGAGATCTGTGTTCATGTGCTCCATAACTACTAAAAAAAAACCTATGGCTTTCTTAAAGGGATCTGGCCAAAATAATCTCCTCCAAGAGCTTCCTTAAAGGGATCTGGCCAAAATTATCTTCTCCAATAGCCCCCGACTACCAAGGGCTTCTGACCTCACTTGCATTTGTGGACATTTAACACAACATGTAATGGAAATCTTAAGGGTGAAGCCCTTTCCTTCTGGAAACGAGTGGCAGTAGGAGTGGGCATTGTGCACCTCATCTTTTCCTAGTTATAAAGAAGGACGATGCGGCTACTTGGTCTCATTGCCAGGCGTCCAGTCCAGTTCACATTTACGCACTGGAGCCTTAGACCCTCAGTCCATTATTTACAGGGTAAGTGGTAGCTCAATGCAAACCATTGTCCCTCAGTATAGTAAACATGGGCGATCCCGGCTCACAGCAGGCCGCCTTTTCAACTTGGACCATTTGGCTGATACATGGGGTGATAAGCGGTCACGTGATCTGTAGATTTACATGCACTTCTGTTGCTTGTGTCTGAATGCCTGATGATGAGGAGGATGAGAATAATGAAGTGTCCCTCGTGCGCTAACCCAGAAGTTCACAACTTGTGGCCCAGTCTTTGCTGTATCTCTATGGGAGGCATGCATACCTATGGAGTCGTACCTGTCTATTGTCATCACTTATTCATGTAAATTCATTTGTAGGAGAAGCAGGAGGAGAATGAATTGCGCTCTCTTCCCCCTCCTTCAGCAGCTCAGATTGCCGCTTTGGGTGTGACTCTGGTAAATGCAGCAAAGGAGCATGGGATATCTCAGGAGAACTTCCTGTCCCGGCAGGAAATTGTTAGCGAGATGGAGAAAATCATCCAGAAGAGATTGCCAGGTATGTCTTTTGCCCTAGATAAATAATAATAAACCCTGTAAATCTGCACATAACGTGTGTATATGTTGTTGCTGATTCACCCTGGATCAGAACTGATAACAACCATAAATTAAATGGGTTGTCAGGCTTAGAAAAACATGGCCGCTTTCTTCCAGAAACATCGATTGAAAGGGGAATTAAAGCGAACGATTAACAATGATTTTGGTGTCTGCACCAAATGTACGATGAGCGATTTCTCATTGGTCGGTTGATTCTTGCCTTCATCTACAGGAAACGATTATCGTTTAAATTTAAACGATATCATGATAATCCACACGACAATCTCCCTGTGTAAAAGAACCCTAAAGGCCCTATTACACGGAGCGATTATAGTTCAAAAACCCGCTAAAACGATCAATCGTCAGGTGTAAACGGGCGAACGACGTACACAAAATCGTTATATTCTCGTTCATCATGATCTTTCAGTGTGCCCAAAAAATTGTTGGTCTTTCAATAATAATTTGCTAATCTGTTCGTGTAATATGAAAACTTTTGGTCGTTTGTGTAAAATAACCAACGTGATCAACCAGATTTCTCTTACACCAACGACTAAGCGACCATGTAACGACTGCAGAAATGATCTTCCAGTACGGTAATCGTTCCGTGTAATAACGTGTAAATCGTTTGCTATAAAATCACTGGTTATCGCTAGTGATCGATCGGGATGGAGTTGCAGTGAGCACTTTTAAAAGTATGGCGCTGTTCCGGCTAAGCGGTGAAGAAGACACTGCCCTCTCTGATTAAGATGTCCTCCCTCATCTTATATCCATGGCCTGTCCCAAGGATTGCTCATCAGTAGAGATGAGCGAACCTCGAGCATGCTCGAGTCGATCCGAGCCCAAACTTTCGGCATTTGATTAGCGGTGGCTGCTGAACTTGGATAAAGCCCTAGGGCTATGTGGAAAACATGGATGTAGTCATTGGCTGTATCCATGTTTTCCAGACAACCTTAGAGCTTTATCCAAGTTCAGCAGCCCCCGCTAATCAAATACCGAATGTTCGGGTTCGGATCGACTCAAACCCGAACCCGGTTCGCTCATCTCTACTCATCAGTTTTAAAGGGGAACTCTGGATCCGGATAATTACTGATATTAAAGGACCCTTTTGGCACTTCCTGGTTCCTGGTAAGGCAGAACGATGCTGAGAAGGTTATAAATCATATAGACACTTCTGTATAAGTTTCAACTGATATTTAAAGGAGAACTCCAGGCTGGGGTGATTTTTGGCAGTGTGCTAGGGAGGTGGAAACTGAAAGAAATAACATGCTCTCACCTCCCCTGCTCGTGATGTGACATGTTAGGCCTGCTAGGCCAGAAATGGGACCCAGCTATTGGCGCTGACTAGATGAGTGGGCCTAACATGTCATGTCCCAGGTTCCCCCTCAGACCTGGAAGCTTCTGGGACCAGGGGACTTGAGCTGCGGGATATGGGCACCAGCGCTTCTTTCATCCTCCCCAGCACTCTGCCAAAAATCGCCCCAGCCCAGAGTTCTCCTTTAAATAATCAGTAATTATCCAGATCAGGAGTTCCCCTTTAAGAACCTGAATTACTCCTTACATTTCTAATTACTTGGACGATAAAGCTACTTGCTTCATCCTCTTTTCTCCTTATTCTAGAGTGTTCCTTGAGAATGTATGGATCGTCACTGACTAGGTTTGCATTTAAAACGAGTGACATCAACATAGATGTAAAGTTTCCACCTAAGGTAAGGCTTATGGGTAAGTGAGGGAGCCTTAGTAATCGTGTTCCTTGATTTTATATGGACATTGGTTAAACTCCTAAGAACAGCCCCTGTCCATAGAAGAAAACCTTTCACACTGTGCTGAGTCCAGGTCTGACATGTTGTGCTCCTTAGTTCTTTACTATATAGTTATATGATACATGATAAAGGTCTGGCAGCAATAACTGGAGGAGCCTGGGACCTTTAAGGGGTTGTCCAGGGGGCAAAAGATGGGTGAAGCCTTCTGCTCCGCAGCACTCACCTCCAGTGATTCCACACATTCCGAGATGTGAACGGGTTGGTGCATATCCCCATCATTGTGACTATAAAGGAGGAGTTTTTACTCACCGTAAACTCTCTTTCTCGTAGTCTTCATTGGGGGACACAGACACCGTGGGTATAGGCTGCTGCCACTAGGAGGCTGACACTAAGAAAAAACAAAACAAGTCGGCCCCTCCCAGCAGGCTATACCCACCCACTGGCACTGAGCTAATTCAGTAGTGAAAAAGCAGTAGGAGGAGCCGAAACAACCATAAAGAAAAAACAGTCCACACTCAAAATCTGAAAAACAACACAGGCCAACAGGCAACCTTAATCAGACAACAGAGGGTGGGTGCTGTGTCCCCCAATGAAGACTACGAGAAAGAGAGTTTACGGTGAGTAAAAACTCCTCCTTTCTCGTGCGTCTTATTGGGGGACACAGACACCGTGGGACGTCCAAAAGCAGTCCCTTGGGTGGGAAGAGACAGAGTGGAGCTAAGAAGAGGAAGAAGCCACTGCTGCCTGCAAGACCATGCGGCCCAGACTCGCATCGGCCGATGCAAACGTGTCCACACGGTAAAACCTAGAAAAGGTGTGCAGCGAGGACCACGTGGCGGCCTTACAGAGTTGAAGAGCTGAGGCCCCATGACGAATGGCCCAGGAAGCCCCAACCGAACGAGTCGAGTGAGCTGCAATCCGGAACGGGGGCGACTTACCCTTACTCCGGTAAGCCTGAGCGATGGCGGAGCGGACCCAGCGAGCCAGGGTCGCCTTAGACGCTGCTGACCCCTTTCGAGGACCCTCAGGGATGACAAAGAGTGAGTCCGAGTGTCGAAGAGACTTTGTCCTGGAGAGATAGATGCGCAGGGCGCGAACCACATCCAGCTTGTGGAGCGCGCGCTCCCTTGGATGAGAGGGGGCCGGGCAGAAAGAGGGAAGAACAATATCTTCGTTGAGGTGGAAAGGCGAAACCACCTTGGGCTGAAAAGAAGCCACGGGCCTAAGTACCGCCTTGTCCTGGTGCAACACCAGCAGGGGAGGGCGGCAAGAAAGGGCTGCCAATTCCGAAATCCTCCGGACAGACGTAACCGCCACCAGGAAAGCCACCTTAAAGGACAAGATGGCCAAAGGCACTTCCCGGAGGGGCTCAAACGGAGGGGACTGCATAGCATCCAGGACGAGATTCAGATCCCACGGGGGAACTGGGTGCCGATAAGGAGGTGCAATGCGCGCCACTCCTTGGAGAAAAGTCCTGACTTGAGGAACTGACGCCAATGGTCTCTGGAAAAAAACTGAAAGGGCAGAAACCTGGCCCTTAAGAGAGCTCAGAGCTAAGCCTGCGTCCAGACCTGCCTGGAGGAAGGCCAGGAGTTGCGCCAGAGAAAAGGGAAGTGGAGGCGCAGAACAGGCCTCACAGTGACGGAGGAAAGCCTTCCAACAACGATAATAAATCCTTGCCGATGCAGGCTTCCGGGCCCTGATCATGGTCCTAATGACCGCATCAGAGAAACCACGTGATTTCAGAATCCAGGTTTCAACAGCCACGCCGTCAAACGTAGCGTGGCTAAACGCGGGTGGCAGAGCGGACCTTGAGTGAGAAGATCCGGTCGGTCTGGTAGACGCCAGGGGACGTCGGCGGCGAGGTTCACGAGATCCGTGTACCAGGCGCGCCGTGGCCAGTCCGGGGCCACGAGGATTACCGGAAGTCCTTCCGACTTTATCTTTCTCACCACCCGCGGCAGAAGCGGGAGAGGAGGAAAGATGTAAGGGAGGCTGAACCGACGCCAGGGAATCACCAAGGCGTCCGAGGCCAGAGCCAGAGGGTCCCTCGTCCGGCAGACGAACTTCGGCAGTCTGTGGTTGAAGCGAGACGCCATCAGATCCACATCCGGTGTCCCCCACCTGCGACAGATCTGGGAGAACACCTCGGGATGCAGGGTCCATTCCCCTGGATCCACCCGTGCACGACTCAGATAGTCGGCCATCCAGTTGTCCACACCCGGAATGTGAACAGCGGACAAGGCAAGCACGGTTTCCTCCGCCCAGGAGAGGATCAGCGCCACTTCCATCATGGCGGCCTTGCTGCGGGTCCCGCCCTGATGATTCACATAAGCCACTGCAGTGGCGTTGTCTGTCTGCACCCGAACGGGGAGACCGTGGAGCTGTGTCTGCCAGTGCAGAAGGGAGAGCCGAATCGCCCGCAGTTCGAGGATGTTGATGGGGAGGCAAGCTTCCTTGGCCGACCAGGTTCCCTGAACCGTCAGATCGTTCCAAACCCCTCCCCAGCCCCGCAGGCTGGCATCGGTGGTCACAATCTGCCAATGAACGGGAAGGAAGGAGCGACCCAGAGAGAGGCTCGGAGACCGTAACCACCACTGAAGGTCTTGGCGGAGGCGAGCCGGTAGTTTCACCCTCCGATCTAGAGAGGGGAGTGACCTGTCCCACCGTGACAGCAGGAAGAGCTGCAGGGGGCGGGAATGAAACTGGGCAAAAGGGATCGCCTCCATAGACGCCACCATCTTCCCCAGAACCCTCATACAGGAACGTATGGACACAGGGCGGTGGCTGCAAAGAGCTCTGATATTGGCCTGAAGGGACTGCAACTTGTCCTCTGGAAGAAAAACGCGGGCCTGTACTGAATCCAACCGCATCCCCAGAAAAACGATGGACTGGGCAGGGACCAGGGAGGACTTGGAACGGTTGAGCAGCCAACCGAAGCGGGAGAGCGTATCCAGGGTGATGTGGAGGCTCTCTAAATTCTGGTCCTTGGATGGGGCTTTGACGAGTATGTCGTCCAAGTAAGGAGTTACTGAGACACCTCGAGCCCGAAGAAGAGCCATGACAGCCGCCATGGTCTTCGTGAAAACCCGCGGAGCCGAAGCCAGGCCGAACGGAAGAGCCACAAACTGATAATGCTCTTCCCCTACTGCAAAACGCAGGAAACGTTGATGAGGAGGATAAATCGGCACGTGAAGATACGCGTCCTGAATATCCACCGAAGAAAGAAACTCGCCTGGCTCCAGAGATGCGATCACAGAACGCAGGGACTCCATCCGGAAGTGAGATAGTCGGACGTGACGATTCAGACGCTTGAGGTCTAGAATCGGACGCACCGAACCGTCCCTCTTCGGAACCACGAATAGGTTCGAATAGAACCCGCGGAACCGTTGAAGAGGAGGGACGCGAACAATCACTCCCTTCGAGAGGAGGGAAGGGATGGCCTGGAAAAAACCGTCCGCCAGGGCAGGGGACCTGGGAGGACGAGAAAGGAAAAAACGATCGCGGGGAACGGAAACGAACTCGATCTTGTAACCCTGTGAGATCAGTTCTCGCACCCAGGCGTCCTGAACATGAGCAAGCCAGACCTCCCGGAACAACAGGAGGCGGCCGCCCACCTGAGGAGATCCGGGTGGAGGAAAACCTTCAGGAGGAGGAGGGCTTGGAGGTGCCAGGCTTAAAGGGTGGGCGGGAGGCGGCAGATCGCGCCTGCCAGGAAGAACGGTTCTTAGAGAAACCGGACCTTTTGTTCTGAGGGGCCGCCGACTTTCCGGAGCGAGACGGCGGAAGCGACCGAAAGGAACGAAAGGAGCCTGGTTTGCGACGGGGATCCTGACGCTTGGGGCGCTGCTGGGGAAGATTAGTACTCTTCCCCCCCGTGGCATCGGAAATTATGTCATCCAGACGTTTCCCGAAGAGACGAGAGCCCGCAAAAGGAAGACTGGTGAGAGAACGCTTGGAAGCGTTGTCAGCCCGCCACTCCCGAAGCCACAAGGACCGGCGAATGGCTACAATATTGGCCGACGCAAAAGCCGAACAGGCTGCAGCGTCCAGAGAAGCCGAACAGAGGTACTGAGCCGCGTCCTGAACCTGTTGGGCGAGGTCGGCCAAGTCCTCGGCCGATACGCCAGATGTAAGGCCGTCCCTCAGTTGCTTAGCCCACACTGAAATGGACTTAGACACCCAAGTGGAAGCAAGTGTGGGAAGGAGAGAGGAGCCAGCGGCCTCAAAAGCTGACTTAGCTAAGGACTCAGTGCGTCTGTCAGTGGAATCCTTAAGAGACGACGCATTGTCCAGCGGAAGAGTCGTGACCTTGGTCAGCCGAGAGATCGGGGGATCCACAGAAGGCGGACCTGACCAGCGAGACACGAGGTCTTCGGGGAAAGGATAAAGAACCGACAAGTGTTTAGGCTTAGAGAAACGCTTGTCTGGGGTCTTCCAAAATTTGGAAAACAGGTCATCAAATTCCTTGTGACTGGGGAAAGTGCTGCGGACACGGTGGCCGCTTTTATGGAAAAAGACCTCATCAGCAGGCGATGGGTCCGGAGCATCCTTCAACTGGAAGGTATCGCGGACTGCGGCCACAAGGCTGTCCACAGTGGAAGCCGCGTGAGAAACATCTTCAGGATCAGAGTTGGAAACCGACTCTGAATCCGACAGATCTCCTGGCGAATGGGATCGCCTGTTAGGAGAGAGATGCGTGGGGGCCAGGCTAGTTCCAGGGGAGCCAGAGGAAGAGCGAGAAGAGGCACGGCGAGGACGCTTGTGGGAGCGGCTCCTGCCGGGACGGACGCCACTGACTGCCGGTCGGGATTGGGCGGGCGCTGAAGAAGTAGCAGACAGGCGGTCGAGGGCGGCCGCCACAGACTGAGACAACTGAGCCATCTGCGACACTGACTGGCAGAGAGAGCGCGCCCAGGCCGGGGCAGACTCCTCAGACTCCGGTGGGGGGTCCTGAGTAGGGGACAAAGACGAACAGGACTGCATGGAGCAAGCAGCGCAGAGAGGCTGAGAGTGGCCAGAAGCAGATTTAGTGTTACAAGACGTACAGAAATAGTAGGTAACAGAGGAAGGAGGAGGATGCTGGCGGCGTGTGGATTCAGATCTTGAGTCAGACATAATGAAAAAAATTAAATATATATATCTATATTAGAAAAACCAGCCAGCTAGTGAATTCCTTCAGGCAGGCAGCTGTTGGAGACTAAGAAGTAACCAAAAAGCCTGCAGAATAACAGAAAAACATACAGTGAAAAACTCAGGACAGTAAAAAGACAACCAGGCATAAGAGTCCCAGAGAGGCCTTACCAGACAAATCCGGACAAAAAAAGGCCGAGGTCCGGTCAGGGCACAGGACGGCTGCTGAGGGCAAGATGAGCAGAAGAAGCTGGCCAGGAACGGCAGGCTGGGGGCTGTAGTCCCACAGAATGAGGGCTCTTGCGACCGGGGAGCTGCAGTCTGCTGTACCGACCGGGCTGCACAGGAGCGCGTCACGAGCGGAGTGACGCGTCACGTGCGTGCGTGGTGACGTCAGGCGTCGGCCCGCGCGGGAGAGAAGACCGCGCGCGGGAAATACAAAAAAAGACCGGGAAGAGCGGCGTGCGGACAGAGGAGGCCGCGAAACCGGAAGTCACGGGCCGGACCCCGGAAGTCGCGGCCCGTAGGAGAAGAGGAGGCCCCGCACCCGGCAACTACAAGACCGGCATCCCAGGGCCCGACCCCCGCATGCGGTGACGGTATAAGACCGGAACGCCGCAAGAGGACGCGGGGGACACGGGAGCCGGAAGCGCATGTGAGGGGCCGCCGTAGGGGGCGGCGGGAGAGGGCGGCGGGCGGGGGCGGCGTCCACTGGAGGGGACCGGGGGACCCGTACAACCCACGGGAGGGAGGGAAGAGAGAGCCGGGGAGGAACTACTTACCCCTCTGAAGCCCATGGATCTTCTGCCGGCACTGTGCCGCGCTGCCGCGCGCAGCTTTGGGGGGCTGGGCGGGCAGGGGCTGGCGGAGCAAGTCCGCATAAGGAGCAAACAGACAGCAGGGCTAGTCTGTGTCCTGGGCGCTGGGTCCGGCCGGTGGCAACCTAGGGTAAACAGCCCCTTTCCAGTTAGGGTCTGTGCCCTGGTTGCATGAGGGGGGGATCAGGGTGAGTCTTTAAATGACCCACCGTGCCCCGACCTGTAAAAGGAAAGAGTTAAATTTACAGAAAAAAACACAAGCAGAAACTGGTCTGGAGCAACCAGACCTGCGTCTGCCTCCTACTGACACTAAGCTAAACTGAATTAGCTCAGTGCCAGTGGGTGGGTATAGCCTGCTGGGAGGGGCCGACTTGTTTTGTTTTTTCTTAGTGTCAGCCTCCTAGTGGCAGCAGCCTATACCCACGGTGTCTGTGTCCCCCAATAAGACGCACGAGAAAGATATATTATACAAAAAAAAAATCTAGATTATTTTTCAGGGGTGAGCATTCACTTTAAGGATGCTGGTTGCTATAAAACAATCTGATTTCTATATTTCTATATAGTATAGATGGTGGTATACTTTGTGTATACGCATTGTACTCAGTATGCCATTTATGCTTTCCATCTTAATCCCCTCTGCATTTCCCATGATGCAAAGTAGAAGTTTTATCATTGATCTTCAGCGTCCAATGTAAGTTTGATCTTCCCTCTGTAGTTTCTGACCCCCTCTTCCTTTCTCCCCCTCAGATGAGCCAGCCAGATGTTTTAATCCAAGTTCTCGATATTCTGAAAAACTGCAGTAAGTCATTGTTACTTCCCCTGTTCCATACCAGACTAATGGAAAATACGCAGAAATCATATTTCAGGCGACCGATGTGCCTGTTCTTTGCGTTATACGGAGCGATGTGCTGCATTATACAGAGTGATGTGCTGTGTTATACTGGGCGATGTGCTACGTTATAAGGAGCAATGTACTGCGCTATATGGAGCGATGTGCTGCATTATACAAAGCTCTACATTATACGGAGCTCTGGTGTGCGTTATACAAAGCGATGTGCTGCATTATACGGAGCTCTGCTCTGCATTATACAGATCGATGTGCTGCGTTATACGGGGCGATGTGCTGCATTATATGGAGTGATGCTCTGCGGTTGATAATTCTGCTCGGCTATACATACCCACCTCACTTCAGTTTTTTCTCTCTCTGAAATCCAGCTCACTATACAGAGGTCGAATCAGATTTTCATGCAAAGGTTCCTGTTGTGTTTTGCAAAGACAAGAAGAGGTAAGTATTCTTTCCAGTGGTACCCACCCTGTACCTGTGACTCTATTCATAATACAGAAGCCGGGGCCCAATATGGAGATCAGCAGTACAGAGGTCGGAACCCCCGCTATCTCCTACTTTTACCCTATCTTGTGGATAGGAGAAAAGTTTATTTTTCCTGGAATACCCCTTTAACGATGTTATTTAAGACAGGAATACCCCTTTAACTATATAAGTGAAGATGGGAAATACCCCTTTTATGTTGTGGTAAACTTTGTCTGTTCAAGGGATTTTCACTAGTTTTACAAATACGCGAGAGAAGTTTATCCATGCCATTCAGTTTGCCAGCACTAAATACCTCCATTATAATCCTTATTTTTTACCCCCAGTGGAATAACATGCAAAGTTAGTGCCGGAAATGACACAGCGTGCCTTACCACCGAATTATTGGCAGCGGTGGGTAGGCTGGAGCCTGCCCTTATCCCTTTGGTGTTGGCTTTCCGCTACTGGGCAAAGGTGAGTACGAGTTATAGAAGGTTGAACCTTTTCTTGCTTGAAGGGGTACTCTGGTGAAATTTTTTTTTTTCTCCAAATCAACTGGTTTTTTAGAAGGTTTTATAGATCTGTAAGTTACTTCTGTTAAAAAATCTCCAGTCTTCCCATACTTATTAGATTCTGTATGTCCTGCAGGAAGTGGTGTATTCTCTCCAGTCTGACACAGTGCTCTCTGCTGCCACCTCTGTCCATGTCAGGAACTGTCCAGAGCAGGAGAGGTTTTCTATGGGGATTTGCTGCTGCTCTGGACAGTTCCTGACATGGACAGAGGTGGCAGCAGAGAGCACTGTGTTAAACTGGAGAGAATACACCACTTCCTGCAGGACATACAGAATCTAATAAGTATGGGAAGACTGGAGATTTTTAATTAGAAGTAAATTACAGATCTGTATAACTCTGAAACCAGTTGATTTGAAAGAAAAAGATTTTTGCTGGAGTACCCCTTTAACTTTAGATGCTATATGGTTACACAATCAGGGTGAATAGTTATACGGGATGTTCCTTGTCTCTTCCAGCTGTGCCACATCGACTGCCAAGCAGAAGGTGGGATCCCGTCTTACTCTTTTGCCTTAATGGTGGTGTTTTTCCTTCAGAAAAGACAGCCACCAATCCTTCCAGCATACCTAGGATCTTGGGTAAGCCTGAGGCCTGTGCTTCCATTCTTAGTAATACACATTGGGGGACCATCGTCTTTTTAAACCCCCCCCCCCCCATCCCCTCATCCTATATGCAGTAATGTTATCACCATCTCTTGCATCTTGTACAATAGGTAGACGGCTTTGAGACAAAGAGGCTGGATGACTATCATCTGAAGGGTGTATCTGACGAGAAGTACGTGGAATGGGAGTACAGACCACCCAGCAATGACGGCAAGAACATGGGAATGGACGGACGGGGAAGAGCCGAGAACCACAGGAGGAATCAAGGATCTGAAGCCGAGAACAGAAGGAATAAGGAGAAGCATGGAAAGGCAAGTAATACTGCGTGCAGAGGGCAGGGATATGGAGGGAAGGGCGCTGGATTTGTATCACACCAGGTCAGCCGCCACAGATTGCAACCTGCACTTCCTTATAGAAGTGTTATACCTGTGAATGTTGCTGGGCTTTTGCAACCTAGGGTGACACCTCTTGGGTTTTAGTTACCAAGTTACATAAAAATACTAAAACATGGTTTCTTTTAAATAAACTGGTGGCAAAGATTTGTAATTTACATATATTAAAAAATCTCCCATGGGTGAGAGTTGGGAGGCTACCATGTTAGATGGTTGACCAGTCCCAGAGGTCTTCTCTTTGTGCTTCTCATGCCTGACTTTTGCTGTTTCCTTTCCAGTGCCGCCTGGTGTTTGATCAGTCTCACCAGGTATCTCTCGGGCAGCTGTGGCTGGAGTTGCTGAAGTTTTACACTTTGGAGTTCGCAATGGAAGAATATGTGATCAGCGTGCGAGTACAAAGCCTGCTAAACAGGGAAAACAAGAATTGGCCAAAAAGGCGAATAGCCATAGAAGGTAAGTAGTTTTTGTCCTTCTTTTTTGGTCTCTTTCTCACATGGGAGGTGAACATCAGGAGGACAGGAGGATTTCTTGACATATTGCTCCCACTGTATAAGCATACGGCGGCGTCCATTCGCTATAGGCTTCCAGTATAAAAGAAAAAATTATACCACATGGTGTACATTCTATACTGAATGCTTCTGTGCGGAATAGGGTGCTATGTGCAATTCTATGTAGATAGGACAGATTATACCTATGCGTCAACCCTAAGAAGTAGTGGTGAGCGGACCTGTCAAACCTGACAAGGCTGCATTTGATTACAAGTGGATAAAGAAGTTGGATGCTGCCCTAGGGCTGCCAGGAAAACATGGATTTGGCCTATGGCGGCATCAAACATCTGCAGCCACCGATAATCAAATGCAGAGCGCTCAGGTTTGTAGAATCACGCTGAATCTGAACCATTTGACAGGTCCGCTTGCCATAATTCAGAAATGTCCTCTTTTCTCTAGATCCTTTTGCACTAAAAAGGAACGTTGCGAGGAGTCTCAACAGCCAGATGGTATATGAGTACATTCTAGAGCGGTTCCGGGCAGCCTACAGATACTTCGCTTGTCCACAACGCAAGGAGAGGAATAAATCCAAAGCTGACATGAGGAAAAAGGCAAAGTCTACCAGCCAGGAGGGGGGCGATCACATGGCTAACGGTAGCCTCCTGGACGGCGAAAGTGATAGGGAAGAGATGGACGACTTAGAGACGGTGGAGTGCAATAGACTGGATGATGTTTCGGAAAAGGACATCACTGGCAGCATGGAAAGACTACATGTGAGTGATGAGGAGGAAGGTCACTCTAACTCTTCCCAAGATCATTTGGATTTGCCTTGTATGTCGGAGATGGACCAGGCGTCAGAAGCTTTAGGGGATATGGGGTTTAGAAAATTTAATGGAAGGGACTCCCCAACAGATACAGATGATGATGACGACGACGATGATGATGATGATACTACTGAAGGAAAGTGCCCATCTGAAGAGGCATGCCCATCACTAAATGGGCCTGACACGTACACCTCTGCTACCTCACTTCATCACGAGACCTTGAAGAATGAAGGAAACCTTGCTGAGGAGGAATTGCATTATATCTTTGATAAGCTAATATTAACTTCTGGAAAGGTAAGAGACTGAAAAGAGAAAGAAAGGAAGCGTAAAGCGTTGCAGAAAGGCAATAAATGGAAGTTACTGTTCTCGAGAAAAACATTGTACAGATTTATCTTGTATCTAATGTATCTGGTCACCATAAAAAGACTGGACATGCTTAGAACATGGCTGTTTCTAATGCGCAGCATTGCTGCTTAACACCTATTCACTGTAGTGGTGTTGAGTTGGAATTGTAGACCAAAACCTAAGAAAGGGTGTGAAAGAAAACTGCCATGTTTATCACTGGGGGGAAGCTGTCTGTGGTACTAGTGCTGCAGCCTCCCCTGATGTCTATATAATACATGTTACTATTAGAATATACATTACACTGGGGGAAGCTGTCTGTGGTACTAGTTCTGCAGCCTCCCCTGATGTCTATATATTACATGTTACCATTACAATAGACATTACACTTGGGGAGCTGTCTGTGTCACTAGTGCTGCAGCCTCCCCTGATGTCTATATAATACATGTTACCATTAGAATATACATTACACTGGGGGGATCTGTCTGTGTCACTAGTGCTGCAGCCTTCCCTGAAGTCTATATAATACATGTTACCATTAGAATAGACATTACACTGGGGGAGCTGTCTGTGTCACTAGTGCTGCAGCCTCCCCTGATGTCTATATAATACATGTTACCATTAGAATAGACATTACACTGGGGGGAGCTGTCTGTGTCACTAGTGCTGCAGCTTTCTATATACAAGTAGAGAAATCTTCCCAGAACGCCCCTTGTTTCCCCAGAGACTATAATACAATAATATGTAATGTATATAATGTGAATGTATTCAAATATACAAGAAAATGTGTGTCCTGGAACAGGCTTTAAGAAGACCTCCGCCTATTATGTACAGTATGAATCGCTGTGGGAGCTCCCACCTCTCTGCCCATAAGGTGTATGCTGATTATGCAGAGATCCTCAGATTTCCCCCCCCCCCCCCCCCCATGGATGTCGGGTGTAGGGGGGTGACCATCACATCACGTCCCTCCTATCAGTATACGCTTCTAGTGTAGACTAAGGTACTGGGTGTGTACGGGGCTCTGAGACTCACACTTATAGGAGTAGTCCGGCCAAAATATTTATTATATTATTGTATTGCCCCCCAAAATTATACAAATCCCCAATATATAATTATAACGGGAAATGCACATAAAGTGGGAGATTTATCAAGAGTTTAATATTTAGACTGGTGCAGACTGCCCACAGCAACTAATCACAGCTCAGCTCCCACAGCAACTAATCACAGCTCAGCTCCCACAGCAACCAATCACAGCTCAGCTCCCACAGCAACTAATCACAGCTCAGCTCCCACAGCAACCAATCACAGCTCAGCTCCCACAGCAACTAATCACAGCTCAGCTCCCACAGCAACCAATCACAGCTCAGCTCCCACAGCAACCAATCACAGCTCAGCTCCCACAGCAACCAATCACAGCTCAGCTCCCACAGCAACTAATCACAGCTCAGCTCCCACAGCAACCAATCACAGCTCAGCTCCCACAGCAACCAATCACAGCTCAGCTGTCAGCTCTGGTGAAAGGAAAGCTGAGCTGTGATTGGTTGCTGTGGGCAGTCTGCAGCATTCTAAATTTTACATCCTTGATGAATCTTCCCCCAGCCAACTACACCCCCCCCCCTCCCCTCCCCAAAGCGTTTTTCCTGCTCGTACTACTGCATCAAACCTTCACTTCCTGGATAACATGGTGATGTCACTTCCTGGATAACGTGGTGATGTCACTTCCTGGATAACATGGTGATGTCACTTCCTGGATAACATGGTGATGTCACTTCCTGGATAACGTGGTGATGTCACTTCCTGGATAACGCGGTGATGTCACCACCCGACTCCCAGAGCTGTGCGGGCTGTGGCTGCTGGAGGGGATGATGGCAGGACGGGGTACTGGACCTAGGGTGTGTAACCAGGACAACTGTGTCTCCCTGCTGCAGGGGGCTCCGCCGCCACCTTCTTCTCATGCCGTTCCCCACCTGGCAGGATTAGCTTGGATGTCCCCCAGGCGGCGAGAAACTTAAACAATGTCCCTGAGCTGGGGGAGGCGGCGGCGAAGTCCCCTGCAGCAGGGAGATAGAGGACTTTGAGCATCCCCTGGGGCAGAGCGGAACACTGCCCCGCTATGAGATGGGCAATAGTGTTATCCTGGGGACGGGCACACCGGAACCATAACTGTACCAGGGGCGGCAGCAGCTGCTGGACACAGTTTCCCTGGTCACACATTCTGGGGTCCAGTGCCCTGTCCTGCCATCATCCTCTCCAGCCGCCATCCCACAGCCCTGGGAGTGGGGAGGTGACTTCACCACGTTATCCGGGAAGTGACATCACCATGTTATCCAGGAAGTGACATCATCATGTTATCCAGGAAGTGACATCACCATGTCATCCAGGAAGTGACATCATCATGTTATCCAGGAAGTGACATCACCATGTTATCCAGGAAGTGACATCACCACGTTATCCGGGAAGTGAAGCCTTGATGCAGTAGTACGTGCAGGGATTTTATTAAACATGATTCCACCTTTCATTTTCCAAAGAGTCTGTGAGGAATAAAAAGTGGAATCTGATTGGTTGCCGGGGGCGACTGGGCCAGTTTCACTTTACACCATGTTTGATAAATCTCCCCCCTTAGGTGCATTTCCCGTAATAAGTTTATATTGGGGATTTGTATAACTTTTGGGGGGGGGCAATACAATACTTTAAGTTTGAGTCTCGGAGACCCGTACACACCCAGCACACTAGAAGCGTATACTGATAGGAGGGACGTGATGTGATGGTCACCCCTTACACCCGAAATCCATAGGGGGGGAAATCCAAGGATCTCTGCATAATCGGGCATACACCTTATGGGCAGAGAGGTCGGAGCTCCCATAGCAACTAATACTGTACATAGTAGGCGGAGGTCTTCTTAAAGCCTGTTCCAGGACACACATTTCCTAGTATATTTTAATAAATTCATAAGGGTGCGTTCACACGTACAGGATCCACAGCAGATTTGAAGTTGAAGATTTACTTTCAATCTAATCTGCGCCATCAAATCAGCTGCGGATCCTGTCCGTGTGAACGCTCCCTAAGGGTAGCTTCACACACCGTATCACAGTGAATTTTCTGATGCGGATCTGCAGCATATTAGATCCAAATAAATTAACACACCATCAAATCTGCTGCGGATCCGGCGTGTGTGAAGGCACCCTAAAAGTGACTTTTCAATTCTATTATAGTCTCTGGGGAAACAAGGGGCATTCTGGGAAGATTTCTCTCATAAGATATATACCTATATGACACTTGCCTTTATGCCCTAAAATCGCTTCATTTCATCGATGGACAGTGTCACCTGCAGACGTGTTTAGCCCCCTCTCTCTTCCTCTGTCCGGTGCTGGTAGCTGCGCTCCACCTGTGATCAGGCCAGAGAGTCGGTTCAACGGACGCCTTAGTGACACTGGCCGACACAGGACACTGGGGTATCACTTTAATGTCAGATGAGATAACTTGATATGACCAATCTGAGATGGCAGTTGTGTGTCTCTGAGCCGCCATCATTTTCTGAGGGAGAGGAGGAAGTAACATTGATGACCTCGCTTCCCGCGGGTGGGAGGAGCCCAAAACATTTGCCCTTGTGTCCGCCTCCTAGTGGCAGGAATCTATATCCCTTACTGTATTGAGTACAAGCAGGAGACCTCTATATGTCGGTTATCCTCTGTCTGGGAAAGGGGTATTACCATCTGAGCTTGTGATCCTCTGTCCGGGGACAACAAGCTGATCGCCGGGGGACCCTCACTAGTATCGAGAAGGGGCTAGGCATTTTGTGGCCCCTTAGAGAATGAATGGTGCTGAACGTTCCATTCATTGTGATTGGTGGGGGTCCCAGCGGTCAGCTGCTTATAATAAGCTCAAGTGGAAATGCCCTTTAAATAGTTCCGTTTTTTTGAGCCATAATAGAGATTGTGATGCTATAATAAATGTTGAACCAATAGATCATTTTCTCGAAAACTTCTCCAACTACATTAAGATTATATCCAGGGAAGGTATTTTGGATGTATAGACTTAAAGGGGTTGTTGGCCAATTTTTTTTTCTTTTAAATCATCTTCTGCCATGAAACGCAATAGATTTGTAGTTTACTTCAACTGTGTCACACTGAAGGGAATACACCACATACAGCAGCTGATAAGTACTGGAAGACTGAAGATTTTTAAATAGAAGTAAATAACAAATCTGTATACGTTTATTACAACAGTTGTTTTGAAAACTATGTATCTTCCTCTGGAGTTCCCCTCTAACTAGCCTGTACAGTGAATTGTGTGTAAAGTTTGCTGTTACTAATACAATGTATTCTCCTACAGCCGCCCACAATAGTCTGCAGCATTTGCAAGCGCGATGGGCACTCCAAAGACGACTGTCCGGAAGACTTCAAGAAGATCGACCTGAAGCCTCTGCCCAACATGACCCCCAGATTCCGGGATATACTGGATCGAGTGTGCAGGAGATGTTACGGTATGTTTCAGAATCCTTGAGAATACGCCGCGTGCATCTTATAGTGATCAGAAACACAAAGCGCATCAGATATTTTCCGTGTTCACAGACTGATTTGTCCTTTTCGTGCAGATGAATTATCTCCCAGCGCCGCCGAGCAGCACAATCGGGAGCAGATCCTCATCTACCTGGAGAGATTTATCCGGAAGGAGTTCAACGGTGAGTCAGGAGAGAGAGGATACCTGTGCACCTCCAACTACAACAGGCTGTCCAGGCATGATGGGAGTTGAAGTTTTGCCTCAGTTTGGGCCTTCTCTACTCAAGCACAGTGTTCCCCAAACCATGGCTCTCCAGCCCCCACTATGCTCTGACAGCCAGGTGCTGAAGGTTGTAGCTTTGCTGGTGAGCCACAGGTTGGAATGCACTGTTCTAGGGCATTTACTGACGTACACAGGGTGCCTTCACACCTACCGGATCCGCAGCAGATTTGACGCTGCAGATTCGCAGTGAGATCCGCTGCGGATCCAGTACCCATTCATGCCTATGATAGCACATACTCGCAGCGGATCCGGTAGGTGTGAAGACACCCTGACAGAGTTTATGCTGCCTCGTCTGGAACTGCAGCTTAGTCAAAGTAACTTGAATGATGAGGTAAAGTAAGTGGAAAGACATTGAATCCAGGGGCAGCATATAGCACCATTTGTGGGACTTAAAGGGAATGTACCATCAAAGGCACTGAAATGTTTTTTTTGCAGTACCTGCTCAGCGCCAGCACGGGAATCCTAGTGGCACGGTCCTCCCCCCCCCCATTGTGACCATGCTCAGTGATGCTTCCGTGCTTAATTTTAATGGAGACGCGTCACCAAGGGGAGGGGTTTTGGGCACACAGGGGGCGCTGGGCCTGTCTCTAGTGCTCCGAACCAGGTTAGCGCCTGAGCAAAAAACGGCGCCGAAAACCTGGCGGTGTTTTGAAGGAAGGACCGTGGCGCCGAGCAGGTACTGCAAAAAAGTTTTTTCTGTATCTGCGATTAGCACATTTGCTTTAGATGGGCTGATCTTCAAAGCCAGATATAGCAGCACATGCAAGGGACATGGCTGTGACACACACTGCACACACTGCCCCCTCATTCTACTGGTTGAAGGGGTTCCTGAGGTCCGGACTCCCCCAGTTACACAGGATGGCCTCAGTGTACAGTCCCAGGAACCCCTTTTAGAGTCTTTCATAAGATGAAAGTGTATAAAAAAGTGACAATCCATCCTCCATAGGAGAAAATATTAGCATCTGCATGTTCCACATAGGTAATGCCAGGCTGTGCTTGTTCGGTTCCTCTAAGAATGGATTTGGGTTTCGGGACAGCGATCTGGACATCTGTATGACCATTGAAGGCCACGAAAATGCAGAGGTAAGAGATTGTCTAGTGATCATTCAGTGGTTGCAGGATCAGGATTGCTCTTATACTGGGCAGGTGGGCTGCAGAGGGGCCCAGAGGAATTAAAATCCCGATAATGAACCACGTATGGGGGTAGATGGCATCAGTACGTCAGAACAGAGCAGATCCTCAGTGCATGCGACCGGAGATTCCCTACTAGACAGGCCCATGCTTCTGTTACTAGAAAAGCAGCAATTTAATAAAGGGGTACTCCAGTGATAATTTTGGAAAGTTGTACAGATTTGTAATTTACTTCTATTTAAAAATCTCCAATCTCCCAGTACTTATCAGTTGCTGTATGTCCTCTGCTGTATGTGCTCTCTGCTGCCACATCTGTCCAGAGCAGGAGAGGTTTTCTATGGGGATTTGCTGCTGCTCTGGACAGTTCCTGACATGGACAGAGACGGCAGCAGAGAGCACTGTGTCAGACTGGAGAGAATACACCACTTTCTGCAGGGCATACAGCAGCTGATAAGTACTGGAAGACTGGAGATTTTGAAATAAAAGCAATATATATATCTATATAACTTCCCGATACCAGCTGATTTGAAAGAAAAAAAAAAATCTACAGAGTACCCCTTTAACCCCTTAAGGACGGAGCCTAAAATGGCCTAAATGACGCAACAATTGTTGCCTGTTTACATAATGCACAGTTCCTGACATGGACAGAGGTGTCAGCAGAAAGCACTGTGTCAGACTGGAGAGAATACACCACTTCCTGCAGGACATACAGCAGCTGAGAAGTACAGAAAGACTTCGTATTTTTAATTAGAAGTAAATTATAAATCAGTATAACTTTCTGACACCGGTTGATTTGAAAGAAAAAAATATCGCTGGAGTACCCCTTTAAAGTGTTCTTCAAGCTTAGAAAAACATGACTGGTTTCTTCCACAAACTGCGCCTCTCCTGTTCTCAGTTTGAGTGTCTGGGTATTGTAGTCCAGTTCTTTTGAAGTGACTGGAGCTAAATTGTAATAGCACACACAACCCGAGGACAGCGGTGGCGCTGTTTTTGCTGTAAAGAAGCTGTGCTTTTTCAAATTTTTGGCAACCCTGTTTTTAGAGCCTATGAGGTATTGTGTATAGTAGTAGTGTATAGTATATAGTAGTATATAATATGATTAGTTTGATGACAGCCGAGGAGACACAGAAGACTCATTTGTATTTCATTCTCTTTTGCAGAAACTAAATTGCAAAGAAATCATTGAAGGATTGGCGAAGGTCTTAAAGAGACACCCGGGTAGGTCCATGTCTGTACACACACACTATATCCCACTGTACACTACACACCACCTCTCTAATGGTATTTACTGGGTTTTCCTTTTTATTTTTTCTAGGTTTAAAAAATATTTTACCAATAACAACGGCCAAAGTCCCTATTGTGAAGTTTGAGCACAGGGAGAGCGGAGTAGAAGGAGACATCAGTCTCTATAACACTTTGGTAGGTTCTGTATAGTTGGAGGGAAACTGTTAAACATCCTATATACCACAGTGAAGCCTGCAGGGGCCCCACCTTGTGTTAAAGTGCCCTTAAAGGGGATGTCTGGTATTATAAAAAAAAACATAGCTGCTTTCTTCCAAAAACAGCACCATTGCAGCTCTGTTCCATCGAAGTAAATGAAGTTGAGATGTAATACCACACGCTACCTGAGGACAGGCTTGGTGTTGTTTTTGCAACAAGAAAACTGCTTTGTTCTTCTAGTCCTAGATATCCTTTTTACAGGTATTTTTACCTATCCACACTGCATGTGGTATTCCTCTAGCTAGCGTCACAGGTGAGTGCTTGGCCGCTTTATGCTCAGACACCACTCCATTTTTTATGGCATTTCCATACATATATTTTTTTAAAGGGGAGCTCTGGCAAAATGTTTTTTTTTCTTTCAAATGAACTAGCGTCAAAATGTTGTTTGTAAATTACTTCTATTTAAAAGTCTCCAGTCTTCCAGTACTTATCAGCAGCTGTATGTTATGCTGGAAGTGGTGTATTCTCTCCAGTCTGACACAGTGCTCTCTGCTGCCACCTCTGTCCATGTCAGGAACTGCCCAGAGCAGGAGAGGTTTTCTATGGGGATTTGCTGCTGCTCTGGACAGTTCCTGACATGGACAGAGGTGGCAGCAGAGAGCACTGTGTCAGACTGGAGAGTATACACCACTTCCTGCAGGACATACAGCAGCGGATAAGTACTGGACGACTGGAGATTTTTAAATAGAAGTAAATTACAAATCTGTATAACTTTTTGACACCAGCTGATTTAAAATATTTTAATGCTCAGTAATGTTCCATGGATAATGATTGCGGGGGTGGGGTGACCAAGCATTTAGTCAGACCCCCCCCCCCCCCGATCTATCCTGTTAATCTTGGGATGAGGTTCTTACAATCCCAACAAATGCTGTGACTAACGCGTTTCTATGTCCGTGTCCCATCCAGGCTCAGCACAACACCCGGATGCTGGCGACCTATGCCGTCATTGACCCGAGAGTGAAATACCTGGGATACACAGTCAAGTACTTTGCTAAGGTGATTGATGCTGTTGGCCGACAGGCCTGCCGGGGGTGAGGGGGAGCTGTTATTGTATTGTGGACGGGGATTGTTGGCGGATGAGCGGGGTGCTGTTATTGTATTGCTGCGTGGACTCTATATAAAATGAATGAGATGTAAAGAGGGAAAAGTAAAAGCTGCCTGCACCCAATGGCCAGTGTGTATGCAGGGTGGCAGCTGCTGCCCCACCTCTTACTTTCCTATCACTCCTCATTGTTCTCATTGTTTCAGCGCTGTGATATCGGCGATGCGTCCAGAGGCAGCCTATCTTCCTACGCTTACATCCTCATGGTCCTGTATTTCCTTCAGCAGAGAAGACCACCTGTCATACCGGTGCTACAAGAGGTGAGAACTGGCGACGGAGCCTAGTACGTAAGGTCCCCGCGACTAGGATCCCCAGGAATCCAGTAGAGGCCGCTCACCCTGCAGGAAATAATGAAAATGGAGTCATTCTTTAATGGTGCCTTTACACAAAGAGATTTATCTGATAGATTTTTGAAGCCAAAGCCAGGAATAGATTTGAAACGAGGAAAAATCTCTTTCCTTTATGACCTGTTCTCTGTTTATAGTCTATTCTTGGCTTTGGCTTCAAAGATCTGTCAGATAAATCTCTCTGTGTAAAAGCACCCTAAGACTAAAGCAGGGATGGGGGAACCTGCGTCCCTCCAGCTGTTGCAAAACTACAATTTCCATCATGCCTGGGCTGCCAAAGCCAAAGGCTTTGGCAGCCCAGGCATGATGGGAATTGTAGTTTTGCAACAGCTGGAGGGCCGCAGGTTCGCCCATGCCTGGACTAAAGAATGTATTGCATGGCCATTCCTGGTCCCCCACAGCTCCAATTAAAGGGGTAGTTCACTAAATTTTCTTTTCTTTCATTTGAACTTGTGCCAGAGATTGGTAAATTACTTCTATATAAAAATCTACAGTCTTCCAGTACTTATCAGCTGCTGTATGTCCTGCAGGAAGTGGTGTATTCTCTCCAGTCTGACACAGTGCTCTCTGCTTCCACCTCTGTCCATGTCAGGAACTGTCCGGAGCAGCAGCAAATCCCCTTAGAAAACCGCTCCTGCTCTGGACAGTTCCTGACATGGACAGAGGTGGCAGCAGAGAGTGCTGTATCAGACTGGAGAGAATACACCACTTCCTGCAGGACATACAGCAGCTGATAAGTACTGGACGACTGTATATTTTTTAATAGAAGTAAATTACAAATCTCTGGCACCAGTTGATTTGAAGGAGATAAATCCCTTTTAATAAATGAGGATTCCCTAACAAAGTATTTGCTAATGTGTTGTAAATCAGACAAGCCCTGTGTTCAGCATCTTCTTTCTGATATCCTTAGATATACGACGGGCAGGTTATCCCACGGAGGATGGTGGACGGCTGGAACGCCTTTTTCTTTGATAACACTGAAGAGTTGGTGAGTACGCTATTACCAGACTGGGAACCTGGATTACGGCCCCTTTTTTACTTAAAAAAAAAATATATGGATAGATTTACTGACCTCTAGGGTTCTATGGGGCACAGACACCCTTTCTTCAAAGAGTTTTTTTTTTTTTCCCTGAAGGGTGTGTATGGGCCCGGAAATTATAGGACATATTCTATAATGCCCCATAGAACAGACGTGCCAAACTCAGGCCCTTCAGCTGTTTTAAAACTACAATTCCCATCATGCCTAGACAGCTAAAGCTTTGGCTGTCCAGGCATGATGGGACTTGTAGTTTTGCAACAGCTTGAGGGCCTGAGTTTGACATCCCTGCCATAGAAGCTATAGGGACAGCTCTGGATGCACATCTGGAAACTATCCAGAATTTCTGGGCCACGCGCTCTTAAAGGGATAGTTCACAAAAAAAAAAAACATTTTTATTTCAGATCAACTGGTCCCAGCAAGTGCCAGATATTTTTAGTTTACGTCTATTAAAAAAATCTCGTCTTGCAGTGATTATCAGCTGCTGTATGTCCTGCAGGAAGTGGTGTATTCTCTCCAGTCTGACACAGTGCTCTCTGCTGCCACCTCTGTCCATGTCAGGAACTGTCCAGAGCAGGAAAGGTTTTCTATGGGGATTTGCTGCTGCTCTGGACAGTTCCTGACATGGACAGAGGTGGCAGCAGAGAGCACTGTGTCAGACTGGAAAGAATACACCAGAAGTAAACTACAAATCTCTGGCATTTGCTGAGACTCATTGATTTGAAAGATTTTTTTGGGGGTGCACAACCTCTTTAATCAGAAGTGTGTGCAGCCATTGGCTCCTAACCCTGCTAATCACCCTTCTGGCCGGAGGCAGCATTATACCTCCGGCTACATGAGGTCGCTTGGTCTCTCTGCCTAGTGATACTGGGGTCTTTTTTTGTGGCAGTGGGCTCCCTGTACCCCTGCTGTGGACATACTGTATAGGCCGGCTGTAGACGAAGCTAATGACAAGGGACATACCTTATGAGTCAGATCATCACTAAAGTGTAAGCCTCCTGTTTCCTGGTAGCAGTTCACACCTGACAAATTCAAAGCAGACTTCATCAGGGGGGTCTCCTATTGAGAATTTTTTTTTTGTTACAGAGAAGCCGGTTTCCATCTCTGGGACAGAACACGGAATCTCTCGGGGAGCTGTGGCTCGGGTTCCTCAGGTTTTACACAGAAGAGTTTGACTTTAAGGAGTACGTCATCAGCATCAGGCAGAAGAAGTTACTCACCACATTTGAGAAACAATGGACGTCTAAGTGCATCTCCATTGAAGGTTTGTATCACTGGGGCTCGAGGGCGGAGGTATATACTGTATACATGACTGTAATCTCTCCCTGCTCATTCTCATGTTGTAGATCCATTTGATCTCAATCATAACCTTGGAGCCGGAGTCTCAAGAAAAAGTGAGTATACTATTATTATAATGGGATCCTTTCTCCTATGTGGTTTATATGGAAATTGGTGCAGTTTTGTCCATAAGTTTTTCATACACTGAGACCTGATTCCTACTGTCCACCTTAAAAATACAGACCGTCCTAGACCGTCCTATACACTTTCAGCAGTGTAACATCTGTAAGCTCAGAGGCAAAGCTGCGATGGCGCCAACACCCAACAATATTCTCAGAACACAAAATAATGAAGGCGAGACGGGGGGCAGCCCCGAGCGGTGTGAGCCAGACATTACATCTATTCCCTTCCCATTCACGTTCAGTCAGGCATACTTGTGTTCTCAATAGAAAGAGAAAATAACTTCTGGCTGCTGAGGATCTCTACTGAGAACAATGGAGCAGGAATTAAAGGGGTACTCTGACAAACGTGTTCTCTTAAATCAGCTCATGTCAGAAAGTTACACTGATTTGTAATTTACTTCTGTTTTATAAATCTCGAGTCTTCCAGTACTTATCAGCTGCTGTATGTCCTGCAGGAAGTGGTGTTTTCTCTCCAGTCTGACACAGTGTTCTCTGCTGCCACCTCTGTCCATGTCAGGAACTGTCCAGAGCAGCAGCAAATCCCTATAGAAAACCTCTCCTGCTCTGGACAGTTGCTGACATGGACAGAGGTGGCAGCAGAGAGCACTGTGTCAGACTGGAGAGAATACACCACTTCCTGCAGGACATAGAGCAGCTGATAAGTACTGGAAGGCTGGAGAATTTTTTTACTTAAAAATAATTTACAAATTTGTATAACTACTGACTTTTTGGAAGAAAATTTGGAGAAAAATTCTCCGGAGAATTCTTTTTAAAGTTCAATTAATTTTTTGCATATGTTTCTGTATATTGTTTGTGGATGGAAGGATCAGTAAAGTTCATCTTTTATTCTCCCGCAGTGACTAACTTTATCATGAAGGCGTTCATCAATGGAAGGAAGTTGTTCGGCACCCCCTTCTATCCACAGCCGGGGCTTGAAGCAGTAAGGTTTTGCTCTCAGTCATAAGAATACAGTATACGCTGCAGTATCATAATACAGTGATTACGGGTCAGGGTGCTGCTAAGGAACAAGGAACATATTGGGCATTTCTGTTCTATCATCAAGAGAAAAAGGAAGAAGCAGCAGCACATGAGAAGGTTTCTGCTGCCGCTCATCTTGGATGTTGCACCGATTGTGTAGTTGCCTTTTGTTTTGTGTTGAAGTGACGCCGCTTTCCATTGTCATATTTATATTAGATTTATACTGTTCCCTAAGGATAAAGAAATGGAAATGCAGCAGAAACAGAAAGCGGATTCTCCCCTCCCCCAGATCACTACATGCAGTGCAGTCCTTGGCTGACAGGGGGCAGATCATCCATACATCTGTCGGGGGGAGAGCTATAGGGATGGACTGGCACAGAACAAGGTGGATGATAACTACGCATGCTGCTGACGATTTTCCCCATTAAAGGGGTTGTTCACCCAATTTTTTCAAATCAACTGGTGCCAGAAATTTGTAATTTAATTCCATTATAAAATCTCCAGTCTTCCCGTACTTATCAGCTACTTTATGTCCTGCAGGAAGTGGTGTATTCTTTCCAGTCTGACACAGTGCTCTCTGCTGCCACCTCTGTCCAGAACAGCAGTAAATCTCCATAGATAACCTCTCCTGCTTTCCAGACTGGTAAGAATACACCACTTCCTGCAGGACATACAGCAGCTGATAAATACTGGAGATTTTGTTTTATAGATATAAATTTACAGATCTGTATGACTTTCTAACACCAGCTGGGTTGAAAGTTTTTATGAACTACCCCTTTAACTATACACACTCTCAAGGGGGGCTGCTGTCAGTATATACAGCGAGTGCAGTTACTAATATTGTACACTGAATTATGTTACTATATAGTGGTTGACTCCTTTAAAGGGACAAGATTGGCCCAAGAATTCTGGCGAGGTTTCCAGATGCAGAGCTGTCCTGCATTCCCTATAGCTTCTATGGGGCATCCGTGCCAGAATTTTGGACAACTATAGGACATGCCATCATTTCTGACACTCTGCAAAACCCCCAACTTTGATGACGGGACAAGTACTCATTCTGGAAGAAAGTAGCCTGCTTTTTCTAACCCCTTTGCACCAGGTGTGCCTGACTTATTGGAAAGTGGGAGAGTAGTCAGAAAAACCTGAAAGCTACTGCAAGTGCTATATTGCATTTAAGTTTTTTATAAAAAAAAAAAGAAGTTCTTAGCAAACTGTTTGATCAAACAGAATGTACCAATTCACAGCGTTAAGGTGACCTCCTAGAGTTGGACCTACACTAATAGTGGCCTCTTGGACTGTAAGTCTACATATCTGGGCATATAGGAGCAACTGAACTCTATGACTTGCAGGAGTTGTTACACATAAAAGTAATTAACGCCTGCACATTCATAATAAACACATGTTCACACACAGTTATTGCTTACAATGAGTCAAAAAAAAACAAAAACTTAAGAGTAGTAGCTGTAGCGTCAGATGGAGAACCACATGGGGAGATAATCAGCCTGTGTAAAAGGGCCAGAGATCAGTTGAAAATAACAGGAATTATGTGCAGTCACAGGTCTTCCTGTGTAAATGGGAACGTGTGGGCGACTATCATGAGGTAAAGGTGTAGACTGAGCCTTGTGACATCCGGGATCACCCTGCTCCTGTAGCTATCTGTATTGGCACGCGCTCTTCTGAATGACCGATTCTGATTGGCCAATTTTGGTGCAGAGGTTTCAGCCACTCTGACTCAGTTTAGAGTTTCTGGTTAAAGACAAAAACAAAAACTTAATATGTCAGAGAGACCAAAGTGTTGATCGGTCAGGGTCGGATTGTTCAGTAGAATGAGCGGGAAGGTCACAATGTAGAACCCTTGGACATCCCCGGAAAGTAAGACCTAGTAGAGGTTTTGCTAAATATAAGGCCTCCCCCGAAAGTAAGCCTTTGTTTGGAAATAGGGATGGTACAAACCCGAACTCTCGGTAATGATTCCCACTGTCTGCCCGCTCCGTGGAAAGGGTGGATACAGCGGGAGGACCGCCTGGAAAACTGGGATACAGCCATAGCCTGTATCCCAGTTTTCCAGGCGGTCCTCCCGCTGTATCCACCCACTGCACGGAGCGGGCAGACAGCAGGAACCTGATGCCAAGCGTTAGGCAGTTTCAGACCATCCCTATTTGGAAACATGCCCGCCGAGCAGAACACCATGACATTCAGCTGGGATTCTTTTAGCCCACCACAGTTGCCCCCTGCCTTCACCATCCAATGCAGAGTAGCTGCATGCAGGACATGAAGACCATCACCTGCCACCAACCCCTAATGTTCCCTTCCACGGCTGTCACTTGTAAATGTGCAGGCAAGACATCAAGGGGCCTGGCACCTGCTGCCATCCTTATTGTTCCCTACCCACCAGATGTGACATTATCCCATCACCTACCGCCATACCATACACTGTCCCTGCTGTGCTGTACGAGTGGTGGCTGGAAGCTGCCATACTGTACATGTGACTTGTGAATAATTCTTTATGGATAAATAAGATATCACCTGAAAATAAAACCTAACCTATTATTATAAGACACTGTCCTATATTCAGGCAAACACAGTGTCCGTTCCAATAACAATCCATTGGATACAGATAAATAATGAACTGTGTCAACATCAACAAAGACTTATACATGGATTATACAGCGGCCGATCTGCCCCCAGGGTCACTTACAGATTTCTGCTGTGAATGTGTAAAATCCATGGCGATTGGTGAGTCTGTACTGTGTGAGAGGACGGAGAGTCACAAAAGGCAGATTAGTTAGGGAAAAGGTCTTAGGCCCAGCCCATAAATCTCATTGGGTCTTACAGACATTAAATACGCATCTGCAACTTCCGTCCCATGATCGTCTGACCCCCTCCTGTTCTGTAGGGATCCCTTCTCCGCAGTTATTTACCACCACATGCAGGATACGATCCAGGAGTGATACTACAGATCAGAAGCCTAAAAGCTTTAGCAGTGTGACACCTGTGCTATACATAATATGCAACAGTCAGCTTCCTCCCACCCTGCACAGGTCACAGAGCATGCCCACAACACTCCCATGAAAATCAATGACTCATCTCCAGATTACAGGCTCCTCTAGTCTGAGTGGTAGAACTCTGCATGCTGATAACATTGCTCAGTTATAATTGGGCCTTCATAATCCTGTATGAGTATATAGGCTACGTCTATATGCAGAAGATAAAAACAGATTAGAGAAAACATGTTTCTGGTGAATGATTGTTAGTGGTCTGACCTCTGTGACCCCCAAGATTTGTCTTTGTTTTTGCAGGAATATTTTTTTGATTCCAAAGTCCTGACAGACGGGGAGCTGGCTCCTAATGATAGATGCTGCCGGGTGTGCGGGAAGATCGGCCATTACATGAAGGATTGTCCCAAGAGAAGACGGTAAGAAACATGGAGAAAAGGGCTTTGAAGATCTCTCTGATGGGGCAGAGGGTTGTGTATTCATGCAGGTATGAGCAGCAGTAACCATTGCAGAGGCAACTGACTGGCAGGACTGCAGGGAGGCAGACGTCCTGCCAAACTAATATACACAATCATATTATATATATATATATATATATATATATATATATATATATATATATCCAATCAGTTCATTAAATACAGAGGCCTCAATAGCTAACATATTTGTAAATCACTTTATTTAAAAAAAAAAAAAAAAAAGTTACTTTCTGTGTGTAATTGCAAGTTTAACATTGGCCACTAGGTGTCACTCTTTATGCCTATTGTCTATACATTTCTGTCTATGACAAGTGCAGGGCTTGGACAAAATACAGGAAGTATGGGCGGGACATTCAGAGCTCTGTGCTGTCAGTCAGTGCAGCGTGCCCAGCAGCAGACTACTTATAATAGACTAGGTGAGCAGCTTTATAGAGTTCTGCTGCTGGGCACACTGCAATGTGATTGACAGCACAAAGCTCTGAATGTCCCACCCCCACTTGTCAGGGACAGAAATGTACTGACAACAGGCAGTGGAGCAGAAACAGTGACACCTAGTGGCCAGTTTTATGTTTTTCAAGTAAACACTTTAAAAAAATAAATAAAAGTATAGTATAGTTACCTGGATAGAACAGTGTTTTTTCCATTGTTCCATATGACGGAAAAAGTAGTTGTTACAAATTGTCCGTTGTTTTGGGTGCACAGCTGTTTTGCATGCTAATGCATCGCCATGGTTAGGCTGGGTTCACACTGCATTTTTAGCATACGTTTAACGGATTCGTTTTTATTAACGGACAAAAAAAATAGTGTCAGCAATGTTTTTGTGTCAGTCAAAAAAATCGAATCTTTTCTTTATAATGGAAGTCAATGGAAAAACTTTTTTTTTTTTTTTTTTTTTTTTCAAAGAACGGATTGTTAAAACGCAGTGTAAACACAGCCTTACAGGCAACCGATCCTGTGTAGTCGGCTTCAGCAATTAGTTGCGAGAATGTACAGATCCTTTAACTGCAAGTTTATTAAACATCGTCCATTGTTTGTTCTTAGGTTGAAGAAGAAAGAGAATGAGAAGGATGATGAGAAGGACAATAAGGAGGATGAGCGAGAACTGAGAGAGAAGAGGTGCTTTACCTGTGGGGATGTGGGTCATGTACGAAGGGACTGTCCCGAAAACACGGCCCGACAGAAGAACGCCAACAGCATTCTGGGTAATACTGCAACTACATATACAATACATATATAGCATGACATGCAGATATGACTTTTCTATACACAGAACTAACAGTGTTTTCTATTCTCAGCATCTCAGATCCTGAGCCTCATCGTCCCTCAGCCGGTTCTCACCCCATTACAACAGATGGAGCGCCCCACCCGCACACGACAGGCATCAGAGTCGGTGAGTGCTGCCGAAATATGACTGGATACAAAAGCTGTAGGCATTACTCTGCACCTATGGACTGATAGAACAATACAATACATTCATGAAATCCATATACATTGTAGAAGTCCTCTGTGCTAGATATCATAGGAAGTGTATTTCTTGTGCCTGTCATTGGGGGACACAGCACCAGTGGGTATAGGCTACTGCCACTAGGAGGCGACACTAGACAGAAGAAGAAGTGACTCCGCCTGGCAGGCTATACCCCTCCTACAGGCACCAGGCTAACTCAGTTTTAGTCTAGTGTCCGTAGGAGGTAGACACAGGTGCATGCACCTCCATTTTTTTTATTTCTTTTTCTTTTCTTTTAGGTTATCAGGGGGACCGTCGGCGTGGGCTGCCACATCAGACGCAGTTCCCCCTGAGGGTGCATGGAAAGTTTCTTTTCCCTGCGCCGGTCACCCGTCCCCCAACGCCCGCTCCCTGCGGCAGGATACCGGTCCCCCACAAAGGTGCGAGGTGACCGAAGGGGTGACCCTGCGCGCACCTGAAGACGCCGGACAGGTGAGTATTCCTGTCCTTAGCCCTCTTTGGAATCTGGGGGGGGTCATCCTACCAGGGCACCCAATTACTCCCCTTCCCTGCCTCTTCCCCTCCTGTCTCTCTCCCTCCCTGCCTCTCTCCCTCCCTGCCTCCCTCTCAGAGGCTCTGGGCAAGATGGTCTCTGCGGGCCTCTTTCTTCAGGGAGAGGGGGTGGAGGGAGTCTCTGGAGCTCCTGCCCACATGCAGCAGCTCCATAGGGGCGACCGGGGGGTTTACCGGGCTCTTCTCCCTTCCTTTTCTGCCGGCGGCCGCGTTCTTCAGCGCTCCGCGCCGCCGTCTCGCTGCCGCCGGCCTGCCCATAAATTTAGCCCCCGGCTTCTGCCGGAGCTAGGCCGCATCGGCGCACACGAGTGACGTCACGGGGGCGGAGCGCCCGCCCGTTTTCGGCCCTTCCCGCCGCTAGCTTCTCTCTTATTGGCTACTCCTGTAGCCCCCACCTGCTCCTTCCTGTGCCCCCTCCCTTCCTCCTCTCGTCTCTGCAGCGCAGCAGCTTGTGGCCACCTGCTGTTCTCTCTGCCTGCCAGTACAGCAGCCTCAGCTCCCTGTGCACAGCAGCAGCAGCTCAGAATCCACAGCATCCAGCGTGCTCCAGCATCCAGTGCAGCTCCAGCATCCAGTGCGGCAGCAGCTCCAGGGTCGGGTAGGCTCACCCAGTGGGTGATATTCCCCTCCTCCACTCTCCAGGCTACCAGCCCTAGCTACCATGTCTGGTCCCCGGGACGACCCCCCTAGGCAGCTCGCTCCTGCGGCTGTGGCGACACACTTTGCGTGTGCTCGCTGCAATAAAAAGTTCCCCTGCGGTCAGCCTGGCCCCCTCTGTCTGCTATGCCTTAACCCTAGTGCCACCTCCCAGGAGACCTCCCCTGCAGGTTCAGACGCAGCCTCCCCTGAGTGGGCTAGATCCCTGTCCCAGGCGATCGGTGACCTCTCTAAGCTGTCCCAGGTCATGATCCATGCCATTGAGCGGTTGCCTTCCCAAGCGCCTCCAGCGGCGGGACCCTCCAGGGTTTCTCCTGACTCGCCTTCCAGAGGACGGTCTCATAAGAGATCTAGACTCTCTGTCTCACGGTCACCTTCTAGGAGATCTAGACTCTCTGTCTCACGGTCACCTTCTAGGTGTTCCTCAGACCCTTCTCCGGACAGATCCACTGCAGGCGGTTCCGCTTCCCAGCGACCCCTCTCCGCCACCTCGGGGGACCCCTCTGACTCTGCCTCAGAGTCCGACAGGGAGGATCAGCTGGCCTCTGCAGTGCAGGCCTTGATCCGTGCAGTGCGGGACACCTTACATATTGCAGAAGAGTCCCCTTCTACTTCCAGGAGTGAAGTCTCTTTCAGTCGCCATAAGCGACAGCCTTTGGTTTTCCCCAACCATAAGGATTTTGAAGATCTTCTAGCAAAGGAGTGGAATCACCCTGACCGGCGGATTCCATCTTCTAAGCGTGCCGAGGCATTGTTTCCCTTCTCCCCTGACTTGGTCACTACATGGACAGTGCCCCCCTCTGTGGACCCTCCGGTTTCTCGACTTTCCAAGTCAACTACTCTGCCTCTGGCAGATGGTGCTTCACTCACTGACCCAGTCGACAAGAAAATCGACGCTTTTTCGAAGTCTGTCTTTATTGCGGCCGGTTCGGCCCTACGTCCTACCTTTGCTGCATCCTGGGTCAGCAAGGCTTGTTCCTCTTGGGCCAGGCAGTTAGTCCATGACCTCTCCCTGGACACCCCGCGCGAGGATCTCCTGCCTCTGGCCTCGCAGATTCTGCATGCGTCCAAATACTTGTGCGACGCTTCTCAGGAAGCTGCTCGTTTGTCTGCGCGGTCCCTGGCTAACTCTGTAGCCATCCGACGATCTGTTTGGTTAAAATGCTGGTCAGCTGATGCCGCCTACAAGAAGGCTCTGACCTCTCTCCCCTTTGCAGGGAACAGACTTTTCGGGGAGCGGCTTGATAAAATAATCTCGGACGCTACAGGGGGGAAGAGTTCCTTGCTCCCTCAAAACCGGTCCCGGCGCCCTCAGCCTCACAGGCGTTCCAGCCGTTTCCGCTCCTTTGAGCCTCCGGCGCGTCGTCGCCAGGCTAAGGATGCGCCTCCAGCTCCTTCTAGGAAGCCCTCTTTCAAACCCCGCCCCTCCTGGCAGCCCCGTTCTCGCCCTTCTAAAGGTCCTGCACCCAAGTCTTCTTCCTGATGGTCCTTTCCCTGTCGGGTCTCTCCCTCAAGTAGGGGGTCGTCTGCTCTCCTTCAAGGAGATTTGGCTCGCCCATGTGCCCGATGTGTGGGTACGGGAGGTGGTGTCTTCAGGATACAAAATCGAGTTCGCGTCCATGCCGCCTCCTCGCTTTTTTCCGTCAAATCTCCCACGCTCTTCGGCGCGGCTTTCCGAGCTTTTTCGGGCGGTTCAGAATCTCCTAGCTCAAGGAGTTGTGGTCCCGGTTCCTCCCTCCGAGCATTTCCAGGGATTCTATTCCAATCTGTTCACAGTCCCCAAAAAGGACGGCTCGGTCCGTCCTATCCTGGATTTGAAACGGCTGAACAGGTTCGTTCGCCTTCGGCGGTTCCGCATGGAATCTTTGCGGTCGGTGGTCGCGTCTCTAGAGCAGGACGAATTTCTTGCATCTATAGACATCCGCGACGCCTATCTGCATGTTCCCATCGCAGCCAGTCATCAACGTTTCCTACGTTTCGCCGTCGGTTCTGGACATTTCCAGTTCGTTGCCCTGCCCTTCGGGCTCGCCACGGCGCCTCGGGTCTTTACAAAGATCCTTGCACCTTTGATGGCTCTGCTTCGGTCAAAGGGGGTGGCTGTCCTGCCATACCTGGACGACCTCTTGGTAAAGGGCCGCTCCAAACAGGACACTTTGTCCAGCCTCCAGATCACACTCGATCTCTTGACCAATTTCGGTTGGGTGATCAATTACCGAAAATCTTCCCTACTTCCCTCCCGCTCTATGGAGTTTCTCGGGATGCTATTCAACACCGAGTCGGCCCGTGTCCTCCTTCCTCCCAACAAAGTTGCCTCCCTGCGCTCGGCAGTCTCTCTGCTCCGCTCGGGCGCCCCCTGTTCGATTCGCCTTTGCATGCGAGTCCTGGGCAAGATGGTCTCCTCCTTCGAGGCGATCCCCTTCGCTCAGTTTCATTCGCGCCCTCTGCAGCGGGCGATTCTGTCTCAATGGGACAGGTCCCCTCTGTCTCTCCACAAGAAGATCCTCCTGTCCCCTGCTGTTCGCAGGGAGCTTCTTTGGTGGTTGACGTCTCCGGTGGTCCTCCTCGGCCGCTCGTTCCTCCCCCTCAATTGGCTGGTCGTCTCTACGGATGCCAGCCTGTCCGGGTGGGGGGCTGTCTTCGGGAGCCACACAGCTCAGGGCTCTTGGTCGCCGATGGAGGCTCGGCTTCACATCAATATCCTGGAGCTCCGGGCCATCTTTCTCGCCCTGTCTCAGTGGACCGATCTCCTGAGGGGTTACCCGGTCCGTGTTCAGACCGACAACGTCACCGCCGTTGCTTATCTGAACCGTCAAGGCGGCACCAGGAGCCGCTCTGTCATGACCGAGGCCGCTCGCATTCTCCATTGGGCGGAGCGTTTTGTTCCAGCCCTCTCGGCAGTCCACATTCCCGGGGTGGACAACTGGGCGGCGGACTACCTCAGCCGCGAAAGACTGGATCAGGGCGAATGGGCTCTACATCCCGAGGTGTTTCTTCAAATCTGCCGGCGGTGGGGATTCCCAGACGTAGATCTCTTCGCCTCCAGGCTGAACCACAAACTCCCCATCTATGTGACTCGAGCCCGGGATCCTTGCGCGTTCGCGGTCGACGCCTTGGTGACCCCATGGGAGCAGTTCTCCCTGGTTTACGCCTTTCCTCCTCTGCCCATTCTCCCACGAGTCCTGAAGCGCTTCAAGGCACTCGGCGTTTCCGCCATTCTTGTCGCTCCAGACTGGCCGCGCCGATCCTGGTACGCCGACGTAGTGCACCTCCTGGCCGACGCCCCCTGGCGACTTCCCCTGCGGGCCGACCTCCTTTCACAAGGGCCAATATTCCACCCCAATTTACCTCAGCTGAGTTTAACGGCGTGGCTGTTGAAGCCGCGGTATTGAGGTTTCGTGGGTTCTCGGAACCAGTCATCCAAACCATGCTTAAGGCCCGTAAGCCTCAGTCAGCTCGGATCTACCATCGCGTGTGGAAGGCCTTCTTTTCTTGGTGCGAACAGAATAATTTTCACCCCTTGGTGTGTTCCACGCCCAAGATTCTTTCCTTTTTACAATCCGGGCTGGATAAAGGCCTCAGTCATTCCACCTTGCGTTCGCAGATTTCCGCCCTGTCTGTTCTTTTTCAGCGGGCTCTGGCCTTCCGCCCTCAGGTGAAGACCTTTCTTCAGGGGGTGGTCCATTTGGCCCCTCCTTTTCGACAGCCTTTAGAGCCCTGGGATCTTAATTTAGTCCTCGAGGTTCTACAAGGTCCTCCCTTTGAGCCTCTTTGTGAGGTGTCTCTTTGTTTCCTTTCTTGGAAAGTCGCCTTCCTGGTGGCGATTACCTCCATCCGTAGGGTGTCTGAACTGGCAGCGCTCTCTTGTCGCTCCCCTTATCTGGTCCTTCACGAGGACAAGGTGGTGCTTCGTCCTCTTCCTTCCTTCCTGCCGAAGGTCGTGTCTGCATTCCACCTTAATGAGGACATCATTCTCCCCTCTTTTTGCCCTGCGCCCTCCCATCCTAGGGAACGGTCCCTGCATTGTTTGGACCTTGTCCGGGCCATACGGATCTACTTGTCCGTCACTGCTTCCTTTCGCCGCTCGGATTCCTTGTTTGTGGTCCCGTCGGGTCCGCGCAAGGGACTGGCGGCTTCCAAGACCACCATTGGGCGTTGGATCAAGGCAGCCATCGCAGAGGCCTACCGCGTTCGTGGCAGGGCTCCTCCCTTTCGGGTCACCGCTCATTCTACTCGGGCTGTGGGGGCCTCTTGGGCGGTCCGCCATCAGGCTTCAGTGTCCCAGGTCTGCAAGGCCGCCACCTGGTCTTCAGTCCACACTTTTTCAAAGTTTTATCAGGTCCATATCCTGGCTTCCTCTGACGCCAGTCTGGGCCGCAAGGTTCTACAGGCCGCTGTGCGTTAGGCGGGCCGTATGGGGATTGTAATCTTCTTTCCCCACCCTCTGGGACTGCTTTTGTACGTCCCACTGGTGCTGTGTCCCCCAATGACAGGCACAAGAAAAGAGGATTTTTTTGTACTCACCGTAAAATCCCTTTCTTGTGGCTTCATTGGGGGACACAGCTCCCACCCTGTTTGAGGTTGTGCTCCCGGGGCTTGTTCTGTTCTTGGGGTTTTCGTTCCCGGGACCAGTCTGTTTTTTTGCCTGTTTTTTGTTCCTATTTTCTACTGCTTGTGACTAAACTGAGTTAGCCTGGTGCCTGTAGGAGGGGTATAGCCTGCCAGGCGGAGTCACTTCTTCTTCTGTCTAGTGTCGCCTCCTAGTGGCAGTAGCCTATACCCACTGGTGCTGTGTCCCCCAATGAAGCCACAAGAAAGGGATTTTACGGTGAGTACAAAAAAATCCTCTTATTACATACTGTCCTAGAAAGAGAAAAATAAAACCTACAGGTGGATAGAAGCTATTAAGGGGGCGCTTTCAAATTAGCTGGACGTCGGAGCGTTAAACAGGTTTGTAAATTACTTCTGTTGTCTCACAGTACTTATCAGCTGCTGTATGTCCTGCAGGAAGTGGTGTATTCTTTCCAGTCTGACACCTCTGTCCATGTCAGGAACTGTCCAGAGCAGGAGAGGTTTTCTATGGGGATTTGCTGCTGCTCTGGACAGTTCCTGACATGGACAGAGGTGGCAGCAGAGAGCACTGTGTCAGACTGGACAGAATACACCACTCCCTGCAGGACATACAGCAGCTGATAAGTACTGGAAGAAAACAGAAGTAATTGACAGACCTGTATAACTTTCTGACGCCAGCTGATTTGAAAGTGCCCCTTTAATAAGTACTGGAAGACTTGAGATAGAAATAAATTATAAGTCTACGTAACTTTGACACCTGTTGATTTGAAAGAAAAAAAATTGATGCCAGAGTACCCCTTTAACTGATGCTGTGAAATGTTCCAATAGACCTTCCTTAAAGGAGTTATTCCACCATCAGAACTTATCCCCTATCCACAGAAATCCACTGCTGGGACCCCCTGTGATCTCACGGACAGGGACCCAAGTCTCCCAGCAGATTGGGGTGGCAGTCACACACACCGCTGCCCCTTTCATTCCCTATAGGAGCCGCCAGAGACATATTGTCCATGTTGGTTGTGGTTTCAGCTGTAAATCTCTTGTAATAAATCGGTTTTCTCCTCCTCTTCTCTCCAGTCTGAATCCCATCACTCATCGTATTCACCGCAGCCTCAGCCGTTTCCACAGAACAACCTGGGCCAGTCGCAGCCTCAGACCAAGCTGAGCCAGCCACCAGCCCAGCCGGTGCAGAATCCCCACCAGGTGCAGCGGCCCCTGTTACACTTCCCGCATTCTCCCCCCACTCACTTCTCTCCTCTGCACAGCCTCGGCTTACTCCCTCTGCCCACACAGATCCCTATTCCCAACAACTCCTGGCCCATCCACGGGCAGATTATTCGCTCCTCTGGGAACCCCCCTCACTCCGGTGGTGTCGCCTACCCGACCAGATCTGGCAGCGGCAGCAGCCCCTCCACCACTAATCAAAGTGCAGTTAATCTGAACGACCCCAGCATCATCTTTGCAGGGCCCGCTGCCAGGTCTGTAGGCGTTCCTAACTCCTCTCACGATGGACATTGGCACAACTCACAGCCACCCAACTCACTGGTGAACAATGGAAGCGTGGGCGGCACAGGTAAATGGCTTCTACTCGGTGAATTAGTCTGTAAAGAGCACAAAATACTTTACTTAAAGGGTTTATCCAAATGCAAGAACTTATTACTTATCCTGTGGATAGATAATAGGGATGTGATCAGGGTCCAATACTCATTGGAACAGACCATAGCTCTGTACTCCACCATCTCCTCATAACAAGCGGATGGAGCTCCAGCCAAGAATCATTGCTGCCTCCATTTTGGCAAACTCCGACCCTATCATGACTGGACAGCCAAAGCTTTAGCTCTCTAGGCATGATGGGATTTGTAGTTTTGTAACAGCTTTTCTTGAGTGGTTAGATTCTGGCCAGTCAGCTACTTATTATGCATTGCGCCATTGCATCTAAAATAAGTAGAAAGCATCTTCAGCAATGTTTCTGGAAGAAAGCGGCCATGTTTTTGTAAGTCTGTACAACCCATTTAAAGGAGTTGACGACTATTTTTTTTCTTTCAAATCAACTGGTGCCAGAAATTTGTAATTTACTTCTATTAAAAAAATCTCAAGTCTTCCACTACTTATCAGCTGCTGTATGTACTGCAGGAAGTGGAGTATTTTTTCCAGTCTAGAGAGCAGGAGAGGTTTACTATGGGGATTTGCTGCTGCTCTGGACATTTCCTGACATGGACAGAGGTGGCAGCAGAGAGCACTGTGTCAGACTGGAAAGAATACATCACTTCCTGCAGGACATACAGCAGTTAATGAGTACTGGAAGCCTTTTTTTTTATAGGAGTAAATTATAAAATCATTGGCACCAGTTTATTTGAAATGTGTTTGGTGAACAACCTCTTTGAATGCTTTGCCCAAGATTTGAGAAACAATGGCTGTCTTTTTCAGGGAGGACACTACCCTTGTTTATAGCTTGTGTTTGGCATTGGGGCACAACACTTCTGAAATGAATGGGGCAGAGCTGCAATACCGCACACAACCTGTGGACAGATGTGGGTGCTGTTTTTGTGAGAAGGCAGCAGTCTCTCTGATCCAGTACTGATTCTCATTTTCATTTATTTTACGCTTCTTTTGTGAAATAGAGCAAGGATTCCAAGGCCAGTACGGAAAGCCCTCCCTTCCCTGGGATCGGGGGACGCCTCCTCACTACCCATTGATTCCCGGGTCATGGCCTTACAGCTTACATCAGAATTTTCTACAACAGGCACCTGCCGGCTTTCATTCCAAGACCTACTACCCGCCAGGTAATGTCACATATTAAAGCGTAACTGTTATATAAATGTCACTTTACAGAAATCAGTAAGTATCAATACTACAAGCGATTATAACAAACTCTGTAATAGGTTTTATTAAGCAAGTTTCCTTCTGTGCTCAAAAAGCTGTTTTCCTACCTCCCCCCTCACTTCAGAAGAAGCAGGATTTCTGTCCATTATGCTTTATGGAGAGGGGCGGGGCTGAGGGGGATGAGTGAGCACGGAGAGAAAAGGCAGCTCTGCACAGCATATCATCCTGCAATCTTCTCTCACCAAGCTCTTAGATAAGCACTAACCTTTTCTGACCTATGAATCCAGCATTTTATGTGCCCAGACTGAAAACTGTACAGCTGCTTCTCTGCTCTCCCTTCTCACTCATCCCCCTCGGCCCCTCCATAGGTTATAATGGACTCATCAAACCTGTCTTCCCCTTTTCTTTTCTGTAATGAGGACGGCTTTGCCTTATAATGAGCAAATAAGAAGTGGAAAACAGCTTTGAGTACAGAAAGAGGCTTTTTTGTCAAATAAAACCTATTACAGAGTTTCTTTAAATCACTTGTACTATTGATTTCTGCAAAAATCGTAAGTTAGACGTTATATTAGTGTCCGTATATTTTCTGAACCTGCCATTACAACCATGTACAAAATAAACAGATTCTACAAGTGCATCAGATCAGAACCACGATCAGCAAGGGGAAGGCAGACATTTGTGGCATCATATAGTGCTGCACCCATCGACATGAATGAGTGCTCTGAAGTGAGAGCTGCTGACTGATCGGAGGGGGATGTGGAACCTGGGTGGGCAATAGAGATCAGTGTCTCCAGACTGTAAAAACTGAAGGGCCCCCTTTGGTTGAGAGCAGAGCTGTGACTTATTGAGCACCACTAACCTTCATCTTCTCCTTTCAGCTCCATCATTAATCCAGAACGGGCCCCATTTCCCGGTCTTATCCCAAGGACACCCGCACCTGAACTCCAGCTACATCCAGCAGAAGAAGTAAAAAACAAAAACTCTGCGCCATTTCTAAGATCTTGTTTTTAGAACTTTTAACATGTAACATTTGTAAATATATACGGCTTTAGTTGTACTGGAATCATTCCTCTGAGTGATGCTAATTTCCTTTATTTCATTGCCCCGTTTTGAGGGGAGCCTTGTGTTTTATCAAAGAGTTAAAATGTTTTTTTTTTTTTTTTTAAACAAAATCAGTAAAATTTAAGTCCTTTATTTTCTATTTGCTCTCTTCATAAACTGGCTGCTTCCAGCTCTATAAAGTGTATATATTTTAGTTATAAACAGATGATTTAAAGAGAAAGGAATGTAATTTTTTTAAATGTCTTATTATTTGAGTCTGAAGCCGGTGCCAAAAATCTTATGAAGCTAAAGTCACCTCTTATTTTTGGTACCCATAAAAAAACGGCCATTTTATCTCATTCTTTGTGTCCCATGAAGTGTAAAGGTTTTTTTTTTTTTAATAATTATTATTGAAATCCAAATTGTTATTTGATAAATTGGTTTCTTCATTTGTAATAAAATCAAGAATACCAATGAAGTGGTTAACGTTCATCTGCACGGGGGGAGTATCTGGGCTGCAGGAAGGGCAGGTATAGGAGCAACCTGCGACCCCTCCAGCTGCTGCAAAACTACAATTCCCATCATGCCTGGAGAACTAAAGTTTGACCTGGTATGATGGGAGTTGTAGTTTTGCAACAGCTGGAAAGCCGCAGATTTCCCATCATTTGAAAAAAAAATTCAAGTGTCACAGAGACATCAGAAGTTTTGAATGATCTCAACACTCAGACCCCAACCAATCATTAGAAGAAGTTGTGAGAAGCACAAGGCCGAGCTCTTCCCTCTCCCTATGCTCAGCCATGCACTTCTCTCCAGCTCCTATTAATGATATTTGGGGTGTGAACACACAGATTCAAAATGATTTTACGAGTGTCAGAAATGCTTTAGATTGAAGTTTAGGAATTCACTTTTAGGTTGCATTCACACGACCAGTGTTATGTCCATGAAACACAGACATTTCATGCAAACCCTGGTGGGTTGCCCCGGACAGCATGATTTAACACAGGACGAGTGAATGCAGCCTTAGGGTAAGTTTACACACACATTTTCTGTGTAAAATCAGTTTTAATTATCTGGATATAGATATTTAAAGGGATTATCCAGGATTTAGAAAAAGCACAGCTACCTTTTTGCAGAAATAGCACCACCCCGTCCTCAGGTTGTGTGCAGTATTACAGCTTACCAATAGAATTGAGCTGCAATATCCACACCCAACCTGACGACAAGAGAGGCGCTATTTCTAGAAGTATGCAGCCATGTTTTTGTAAGCCTGGAAAACCCCTTTAAGATCAATAGGACAGTTGCAGAAATGTCTGTAACATACATGCCCCATGTGAATTCACCTATACAGTGAGACTAGTTATTAGGACAGTCTATCTAATAATGGGTCTTGTGTGAGGTTAGATGGGAGAATGGTTTCGACCGTCTTGAAGAGGGCAGGAGAGATGGCTGCTGCACATCTTCCAGGCTTTGTCTCTTCAGTAACTATGCCCCCTATAGTCTCTATATCATAGACCTCCATCTATCCAAGACACAGACTATAGTCCATAATAAAGCCTTAGTCAGGGGGGCTGGGATCTCAAACAACTTTACAAGCGATGTCTTAGCTCTTTGCCCTCCATACTGAGGTCGTATAATGGAGCCATAGAGGCAGAAGGGACAAGGGCTGATACTGAGCAGGCCGGTCATAATGCACAATAAACAATTAAATCCAATCACTCACGGGTTCTGTCTTCTCTGATTGTAGTTATTCACTTTCCATCAAGACTTTTTCCAATTAGTGGTTGTGTTGGCGACATCTTCTGCTTACAGCACATGGTGTACAGACACTATCATCCATATACACCGTGCCAGTCAGTGTGGTCCTCTCCCCATGAACACCGTGCAACCAGAGTGCCCCCCACCCCATGTACACCATGCAAGCCAGAGTGCCCCACCATACCATGTACACCATGCAAGCCAGAGTGCCCCCCCATACCATGCCAAACACAGAACACAGTGCCCCCAGGTATACTTACCAAACAGAATTCTCTGCCACAAGCTGTAGATGCTGTTGAACCAAAACTGCATTTAGTGGTGATTCAGGGCCTACTACCCACATAACATTTTTCTTTCAGAATATCCATATTGGGGTTTTCTAGGGAGTCATAATAAACAGTCAGGTTATAGGTTCTCTGGTATTACAACTCAGCTTCATTTACTTAGATGGAGTGGAGCTGCGGTGGTGCCCCTTTAAAGGCGTTTTCCATGTGCCTTCCCATGCATTACAATAAGAGAAGGCATACTTACCTCCAGCACTACAGCAGTCAGATCTTCCAGTCCACACTCATCTATTATTCCAGAGGAGCATGGACCAAATAGCTCAGTAGTAAGTATGCAGTCTTATTTTCCTGCCTGGGGAGGCACACAGGAAACTTTTATACTTCCCTTGAAAAGAGTTTTTTTTTTTTTTTCCCTTTAAGAGATTCAGCCCCCAAATCTTCCTGCCGACAATGTAAATAACGTGTAGCAGTGGAGAGGAAGTTCCGGCACTTTCCTGTATATCCACTACCTCTTTCTTACCTTCACTGTAGAAATGGGACAGGTGTAAAGGTAACACAAGACTGTAGAGTCAGACTACGCACAGGGTTGGTTTGTAGTCTGTCACCTTGGAAACACAAAGGGCTACAGAAGAGCTGTAGACACAGAACAGATACTTGTAAAGGATTTGCAGCTCATAGAATGGCAAAGCCAACATGTAACAGCTCTGTCCTAGTACAACTCAGGGGAGGCCATCAATACTCCATCGGGGGGGGGGTGCCAGCACCACTGCCAAGAGATCCAGTCTTCAATGTTTAGCAGCACCATCCCATGGAGCATATCCCATTCAGTGCTACAGGGACAAGTGCTGGTAAACATGGAAAAGCGGCCTCCTTAGATAGCTGATGGGTGAAGTGCTTACAGTTCTAATATTCATGGCCTATTCTAAGCATTGGCCACCAAATTTATAACTAGAAAACCGCACGCTCCATGGTGCAGGATCACCAAACAGAGGTGGATCAAGAAGGGGAGATTAACACTGGATTCCCTCACCTGCCAAACTGAGGCACAATTCTACAAGTGTGTAGAGGGAGAAAACACCGATGTGCAGCCTTTCCTGTACACCCTCACCGGGCAAATAATCTGATGCAGACCTCCACTCCTGGAGAAAGACAGGTTCAACTGGTGCAGCCAACTCCGATAGAATATGTGTGTATATAGCTAGGAATTTTACAAAATTTCTTAAACCACTAAGACAAGGATACAGCAAAACGTGTTTCCAGGCCAGACAGGCCTCTTCATCAGGTCCAGCCTGGAAACATGTTGTACTGTATCCTTGTTTTAATAAATTTAGAAAATATATATTTTTGAGCTATATACTCACGTATTCAGAGTTGGCAGTCTCTCTCGAGAAGTGGAGGTGTGCATCTACCAATTTTATAAGGCCTAGGTCACAGCTGTCAAACTCAGGCCCTCCAGCTGTTGCTAAACTACAATTCCCATCATGCCTGGACAGCCAAAGCTTTAAGCGACTCTGTACCCACAATTTGACCCCCCCCCCCCCCTGCTCCAGGCAGATTGCCTCCTTTTACCCACCTGTGGCAGCCCGGCACATGGGCTGGATCGTTAAGGATCTGTACAATGTTCAGCATGGAGAGAATGTTCCAGGGGCATTCCTAATGATGAAGAGGGTGGGAGGAGGGACGGAGGGGTGGTGCAAAGTTAGGGCACAAATATGCCCGTAGGGCACGGGGTTGTAAGTTTAAAAGTTGTTTTAGGACAATAACTGCATTACCTGCCGAACGGACCCCAGGACAAGTGGTTTGGGGAGTCAGATTGTGGGTACAGAGTCGCTTTTAGCTCTCCAGGCATGATGGGAATTGTAGTTGGAGAAGGAGGGCAGCAGTTTGATCCCCCAGCCCAGATAATCCCTTTAACTCTTCTCACCTAATGCACAGATGACAACTGTACAGACAACAGTGAAGACAAATTTATTTTATTAAAAAGTCCCTTAACAAAACAAGTGACTGAACAAATAACATCATGTGTTACATAACGACAGGGTCACCTGCCACAAAGGAGAGCCTATTATATACAAAAGGTCCTGGAACAGCGCCCCCAATATCCTCCGCTCACTCATTCCCACGGCGGCTTTTTTTGTGACTCTTCTTCGACCTATAAATAAAATGTAGGAAAATATGATGGTTATCCAGCACAAGACTGTGGTCGTCTTTCTGGTAGCAGGCAGGCAGGAGGAAAATCCACATCCAACTGCAAGGAAACCTGCACTAACCAAACCTGCACTAAGTTCTAGGGATTTCCTGCTAAAAATCAAAATCAAACACTGGTCTAACCAGGATGTAATTGGTAACCAATGATGCCCAGACCCGTCTTCTAATTTTTAAAGGGTGCAGGTCACATCAGCATGCAGTCATAGCACACACCGAAAGATGAGGTGATGAAGGATGCATCCTGTTCTGTGCAAAGGCCCTATTCTATTTATTGGGGCTCATGCACAGAACACTGCTGGTCTGAGACATGTCCACAGCAACCTGATCTTCCAGCTGTGACTACAGGTTAAGTGTACCTGTCATTACAACAAACTTCTGATGTGTTATTAAAGCCACATGTCAGAAGTCTGTGTTGGTGGGGACCGGGTACTAAGACTTCCCACTGATAGCCAGAACAAAGGGGAGGAAGCGCTTAGCAGTGTGCGCTCTGCCCCTTTATCTCCTCTCTAACTGCTAAAGGAGGAATGGACAGAATTATAATGGAGTCTATGAATTTTCTAGTAGACGCAATTGCCACAAGTTCCATAGGCTTTCATTATAAATCCTGTCTTTTGCTGCTTTAGCAGTGAGACAGATGAAGAGGTAAAGCACACAAAGCTAAGCGCTTCTGCCCCTTTGTATAGTGATCATCAGGGGTCTCAGCACACGGACCACGACCGATACAACAAACTTCTGATACGTCGATATAACACTTCAGAGGTTTGTTGTAAGGACAGGGAAGCTAAGTCACAGCGTCCGAATCTTTAGGATATTCCAATGAAGTCGATTTACCTCTCTGGAGATTTGGAGTGGCTTCTGTGCCTGTGACTTCGATGATGTCCTGTTAAGACAAATGTTAATGGGTAGAAATTATTAAGATATTCTGTCAAGTGCCGAAATGTCCACCAAGCCATTATTGTTCATTAAAGGGGATTTCTGGAACAGAATAGTGCTTAGCTTTCCATAGATGACAGGACGGCACTAGGAATCCCAGAAAACCCCTTTAAGGAAGCATTATAAAGATCAGTCATTCCTAACCTGGAGACTTAGACTTGGATCGGTGACGTCTCTCTCTCGATCGGCTGCGGTGTCTCCTCGGACTCTTGCTGCGGTGTCGTTCTCTGCGGGGTGGAGAAGGACTGTGGGTATAGAGCAGTGTAAATCATACAGGAAGCTACTATTCCTGCTAATACTTCTAAGGAAATAGAAACATGAAGACTAAGGGAAACGCATCAGTACAGGTCTCACCTTCTTCTCTTAGGGGATCGGCTTCTCCTGAAATGGAAAACATCATAAGTGAGAAACTCAGTATTTCCTGGGGAAGAATAACTAAAAGTAAAGCTTAGAACAGGTCTATCCATCTTTCTTAACATGGAGCCCACCGATGATGAGATCACGAGGGGGGAGGGGGTCTTGCCGGCATCCATACTGGTGAAGGTGAGGCCACATGAGACTAATAATGCACTTTACCTTCTTGGAGAACGGCTGCGACTTCTCCTGTAGCGAGGTGAGGGAGATCTCCGTGGTCGGTCTAAGTCTCTGTAGCTGCGTCTGTGATGATCTGGAGTAGGATCTCTGCCCTGTAGCCAAAAAGTGGACAAAGGTCATCTCTCTGTTTTAGCGATCTAGTTTGCTTGTTTTCCTGCCTTTAAAATGCAGGAAATCCCCATAAAAAACCTCTCCTGCTCTGGACAGTTCCTGACATGGACAGAGGTGGCAGTAGAGAGCACTGTGTCAGACTGGTGAGAATATACCACTTCCTGCAGGACATACAGCAGCTGATAAGTACTAGAAGACTGGAGATTTTTAAATAGAAGTAAATTACAAATCTATATAACTTTCTGAAACCATTTGATTTAAAAGACAAAAAACTTTGCCAGAGTACCCCTTTCTGAAACCAGTTACTTTATAAGAAAAAGATTTTTCGCCAAAGTTCCCTTAATAGTCACCAACCAGTGCAGCTAACCGGTAACCTCCCTCATCTTCCCGATAAATTGGTCTTATAAACCAGTCCTAAACATACACATACAACACATGTATTAGGGAACTCCGATGGTTTTAGGCTCCCGTCCTCCCATCACCCCCGCCTGATCTCACAAACCTTATCGTCCTCATCCTCTTCTTCCTCGCTTGACTCCACGTCATCCATATCTTCTTCTAAAGCGCTGACCCGGGGATCCAGCTGCTCCGTTTCCTCCAGCACATAACGTTTCTAATAGGATAATCATTGTGATATGGTGATTAATGGGAAGAACAATGGTCCGTAGAAACGGAGGCGACTATACATGACGCATACCCATATGTATAACGTGATTACACAATACTACCCCTTTACATGGCAGAGTACGGCTCAATTCTTGGTACATGTCTGTGGTACAAAACAGGCAAAGATTTTAGGCAGGGGTGTTGGGTGGTGACTACTCCCTTTAGGTCGGCTCTGAGAACGCTGACTAATGGCTATACCCGGTCACAGTGGATCTTTACTATACTAAGGGCCTTTGAAATGAAGTGCAAATGGCCCCTGGACACACGGATACCTCAGTGGGCGACTATCAAGGTCTACTATCAGTATATACTATATACATGTACCAGGCAGGTTATATGTGGTCACAAGGTCAGTAAATAGCTGAAGTACTACAGGTGAAGACGTACCTGTAGGCGAGGTAATATGACGTCACAGACTCGCTCAGCGTGGAGCAGCTCGTCTATGAATTCATCTACATGCATCAGCTCAAATTCTAGAAAGAAGAATACAAGTTATTATGTTTATTATGTTATGTTTGGTATTATGTTCTCAACCTACAGTTATAATAGTACCTGATGCACCAAATATAATTATACAACCTGTGATACTACCTGATGGGTATAATATTACCCGTGATACTACCTGATGCACCAAATATAATTATATATCACCTGTGAAATACTAGGGAAATCCTCACACACGACCTGTTGGCGGCCATGAGAACTGGATGTGTTGCTATACAGGGCAAATCTTAGTAATTACCTCCATTGCGGTTCTGAGTCTTGATCTTGCGGTAATCGTTGTACAGCGGCTCCAGATATTTGTAGCAGTCACTGGCGGTACCGGTCAGCCGCATGTAGAGAGCGCCCAGTGCACGGACATACCTAGGAAGAGGAGGAGTTCAGTGAATAGCTCGGTGTAAACAACATCCAAGTACCACCGCCCGCAGCCACCGGCTCTTATGTACACCAACAAGGCTGCAGCGCGCAAGAGCCATGCAGTGTCTATACAGCTGATCATGGAGACTGCGGAGAGTCCACACCTGCTGACCAGTTGTTAAAGCGGCGATAACTACGACAGTCTGACCGCTTCTCTTTCACTCACTTGAAGTCTTCATTCTTTATAAACTCCACAATGATGTCTTTCTCCGGCTGGATCTGCAGCATCTTCAGGGCCAGACACAGGAACGGCGTGGGCTTGATGTTCCCTCCATACACTCCTCCAATGTATTTCAGCTCCATGGCCTTATCCACCACCAGCTCAGCTGGGAAGAGAAGACAGGTTACATGGGATCAGAGAGAGAACACAAGCAGCGGGGCTTCTCTCTATGCGTCCAGACACTGGGAACTTTCTGCTCAGTGCAGCTGGATGAGGTTTTAAAATGTCGCTGTTGTTACAATAAACATTTCACACGTCACAGAGAGATCATAGAGTGAGACGCCATAATGACGCCATAATGACGCCACAGAGAGTGAGACAAGTCTAAAGTTTTGATTGGTCCGTGTCTGAGGGTTCTGACCCGTACCAATCGGGAGTGTGAGCCGGGGGAAGACTGCGCTGCTCCTCCTCCTCTTGAGTCTGACTTTTCATTTTTAGCGCGACTCTTTCTTCTAACCGCAGCCTTGCTCTTCTCCTCGCTCGTTCTCCCGATCGGTACAGGTGTGAACACTCAGACACGGACCAATCAAAACTTTTGCCATGTCTCTATGAGGTCTCTATGAGATGTCAGAAGTTTTTTGTAATGAAAGTTGTATTTAAGGCGTCCTCCCATTTGGAGCATGGATGTAACATGCACAGGAGAGGTCGTAAATGTCTGATTACTATGGAGCGCTCCTCTGGGACCGGCACCTCTCTCCAGGTCTCATCCAGCCAGGCTGCAGAATATACAGGGGGGTCAGGAGGCCAGGCTGCGGAACATACCGGGGGGGTCAGGAGGCCAGGCTGCGGAACATACCAGGGGGGGGGGGGGGTCAGGAGGCCAGGCTGCGGAACATACCGGGGGGGTCAGGAGGCCAGGCTGCGGAACATACCGGGGGGGTCAGGAGGCCAGGCTGCGGAACATACCGGGGGGGTCAGGAGGCCAGGCTGCGGAACATACCGGGGGGGTCAGGAGGCCAGGCTGCGGAACATACCGGGGGGGTCAGGAGGCCAGGCTGCGGAACATACCGGGGGGGTCAGGAGGCCAGGCTGCGGAACATACCGGGGGAGTCAGGAGGCCAGGCTGCGGAACATACCAGGGGGGGGGCAGGAGGCCAGGCTGCGGAACATACCAGGGGGGGGGCAGGAGGCCAGGCTGCGGAACATACCGGGGGGGTCAGGAGGCCAGGCTGCGGAACATACAGGGGGGTCAGGAGGCCAGGCTGCGGAACAAACCGGGGGGGTCAGGAGGCCAGGCTGCGGAACATACCGGGGGGGTCAGGAGGCCAGGCTGCGGAACATACCGGGGGGGGGTCAGGAGGCCAGGCTGCGGTATATACAGGATTTCAGGAGGCCAGGCTGCGGTATATACAGGGGGGACAGGAGGCCAGGCTGCGGAATATAGGGGGGGGGGGGGGGGTCAGGAGGCCAGGCTGCGGAATATAGAGGGGGGGGGGGTCAGGAGGCCAGGCTGCGGTATATACAGGGGGGGCAGGAGGCCAGGCTGCGGTATATACAGGGGGGGCCGGAGGCCAGGCTGCGGTATATACAGGGGGGGCAGGAGGCCAGGCTGCGGTATATACAGGGGGGGCAGGAGGCCAGGCTGCGGTATATACAGGGGGGGCAGGAGGCCAGGCTGCGGTATATACAGGGGGGGCAGGAGGCCAGGCTGCGGTATATACAGGGGGGGCAGGAGGCCAGGCTGCGGTATATACAGGGGGGGCAGGAGGCCAGGCTGCGGTATATACAGGGGGGCAGGAGGCCAGGCTGCGGTATATACAGGGGGGGCAGGAGGCCAGGCTGCAGTATATACAGGGGGGGCAGGAGGCCAGGCTGCGGTATATACAGGGGGGGCAGGAGGCCAGGCTGCGGTATATACAGGGGGGGCAGGAGGCCAGGCTGCGGTATATACAGGGGGGGCAGGAGGCCAGGCTGCGGTATATACAGGGGGGGCAGGAGGCCAGGCTGCGGTATATACAGGGGGGGCAGGAGGCCAGGCTGCGGTATATACAGGGGGTCAGAAGGCCAGGCTGCGGTATATACAGGGGGGGCAGGAGGCCAGGCTGCGGTATATACAGGGGGGGCAGGAGGCCAGGCTGCGGTATATACAGGGGGGGCAGGAGGCCAGGCTGCGGTATATACAGGGGGGGCAGGAGGCCAGGCTGCGGTATATACATGGGGTCAGGAGGCCAGGCTGCGGTATATACATGGGGTCAGGAGGCCAGGCTGCGGTATATACAGGGGGGGCAGGAGGCCAGGCTGCGGTATATACAGGGGGTCAGGAGGCCAGGCTGCGGTATATACAGGGGGGGTCAGGAGGCCAGGCTGCGGTATATACAGGGGGGGCAGGAGGCCAGGCTGCGGTATATACAGGGGGGGCAGGAGGCCAGGCTGCGGTATATACAGGGGGGGCAGGAGGCCAGGCTGCGGTATATACGGGGGGGGGCAGGAGGCCAGGCTGCGGTATATACAGGGGGGGCAGGAGGCCAGGCTGCGGTATATACAGGGGGGGCAGGAGGCCAGGCACTGCTGAAGCTGCTGCTACACAAGGTCTGTATGACTTCCATTGCTGATCAGTCAGAGCAGTCAGCAGGAGATGAGCTCCATAGACTTACAATGGAGCTGGGGAGAGAAGCGCTCAGTGCTGCGCTTCTCCTGGTTGTATCTGAGGTTAATGATTGGGGTGCGGGCTTTGAGTTGTGTTCACACACTGCGGACTGACGCATACCTGACCTGTGCTGCACCTGGGATGTGATTATTGCTGTAAACCGCACAGAGACGCATAGAGGAGCCACAGAAAAACCGCTGCCTGTGAACAGACACCAACAACAAGGACCAGTGCCGGCACTCACTGCCTGGCGTCTTATGGGGCTCACAGCCGGACTGGGGGACATCTATAGGGTGAATGGAGCTCTGGCTGTGTCCTGCCACTCACCGGTGAGGCCGAAGCACTCCTCCTTCCAGTACTTGGACTCATAGATGCGGGTCCGGATGATCTTCTCCACCAGGTACTGCGGGTTGGTCCCGTGGACGCTGTGCGCGTCTTTCACCGTTCGGTTCGCCATCTTGGCCGGCGCTTACGGTACTTCCGGCCCGGCCCAGTGACGTCATCAGGCAGCGCTGAAGCCACTTCCGGGTTACGGGACTGCCCTCTGGACCTGGTGACGTCAGTGGCGGGAAAGTTTCAGTAAAGAGACAGTGTGAGGAAGGAGAGTGCGGCTGCAGCGGAGGAGCCGAGACGGAGGGTGAGTGTGGGGGCTGCTATACCGGGGGAGAACTACAAGTCCCAGCACACTCTGCCTATTGGGAAACTCTCTATGCACAACTTTGTAATGTTATAGATGGATGTAGTGATATGTGTGAGGGGCCCCTGTAAGGAACAGGGCCAAAGTTCTCTATGTAATCTCTATAGTGAGAGTTCTGTCTGTCAATACAATCTTATGATAGGAAAGTGGTTGCCATAGCGATGTATAGATATAGGTGATCGGCCAATGTGGGCGGTTATGTGGCTGCTCACTGTCACCTATAGATGGGGATGGCTCCTCCCGCAGATGGCGACGGCTCCTCCCGCAGATGGGGACGGCTCCTCCCGCAGATGGCGACTGCTCCTCCCGTAGATGGAGACGGCTCCTCCCGCAGATGGCGACGGCGCCTCCCGCAGATGGCGACGGCGCCTCCCGTAGATGGGGACGGCGCCTCCCGTAGATGGCGACTGCTCCTCCCGCAGATGGGGACGGCGCCTCCCGTAGATGGCGACTGCTCCTCCCGTAGATGGCGACGGCGCCTCCCGTAGATGGCGACTGCTCCTCCCGTAGATGGCGACTGCTCCTCCCGTAGATGGCGACGGCTCCTCCCGTAGATGGCGACGGCGCCTCCCACTATCCGGCACCCACTGATGGTCCGTCTGCCATGTTAGGTGCTGGCATCGCCCTTATGGTCCTGGACACTAAGGTTGCCGTCTGCTTCATGTAGTGATCAGCCCCATCGTCGTCCTATATCTCCGCCCTCTCATCTGAGCGCGCACGTGTTTTCCATCACTTGTAGAATTTAGTGCGCCCAGTCCCTCTTTTCATAGACAGCCATGTGCGTACTGGATAGTCAGACATGTCGGCCAGTATCTGCAGGGTTGGCTGTAACGTGTATGCACCCATAACCTGCAGATATCCAGGGGTCTTTAGGATCTGTACAACCTCTCATCTAGTGAAGTAACAACGTCCTTGTTTATTGGTCACAATATAGTGAACCCCAGCGTGTTTCCAGTGCGGCACAAACCCTTATTCATGGCTGACGATAATAGTTTGATGCTGTCTTGGTGAGTGCGATGGCGTCCCCTCACATCGTCATCTAACCAGTGCTTCAGAGTATATAGAACCACTATCCCCCCCCATGCGGCCCATCGTGTCAGGACGGCCTCTTATTCTATACTCGCTGTTCTGTAGAGATTCTCCACCGCTGATGTATCATAACATGTATTTTAGAATTGTTGTCTCTTTGTGTTTTTCTGCAGACGTCATGACCAAGTATTACACCCGGGTGAGGAGGCACCGCCTGTACAGCTGGCACGGGAGACCTGTGTTCAAGGACAGAAAAGTCTTACATCTCCATTATGAGTGAGTATCTGCTACTTGTAAGGACTGGGCCACCTCCGGCTTTAGGTCCCCATTACTCGGAATAATTATCATGTGGAAACTTCAATAGTTTTGATCAGGGTCTAAATGTTGAGACACCGACCAGTCACTAGTATGAGTGGGGAGAAGAGCTTGGCTAAGCCCTTCTCTCCCTGCCTCCTTCCTTGTGCCTGAAGACAGCTCCATTGACTTTCTGTAGAGTTAGGCTTCTGCAGTGAGAAGAGAAGTGATTACTGGAGTGCTTCTCTCTGCTCCTTCAAGTGATCAGTGGGGGTTTCAACTTTCAAATCCAGGCCAGTTTCTGACATGTTTTTTTATTTTATATATGACAGTGACATTTTAAAGGGGCCAATTTTTTTTTCTTTTATATCATCTGTTTTCAGAAAGTTATGTAGATTTGTAACTTCTGTTTAAAAATCTCCAGTCTTCCAGTACTTATCAGCTGCTGTATGTCATGCAGGAAATGGTGTATTCTCTCCAGTCTGACACAGTGCTCTCTGCTGCCACCTCTGTCCATGTCAGGAACTGTCCAGAGCAGCAGAAAATTCCCATAGAAAACCTCTCCTGCTCTGGACAGTTCCTGACATGGACAGAGGTGGCAGCAGAGAGCACTGTGTCACACTGGAGAAAATACAACACTTCTTGCAGGACATACAGCAGCTGATAAGTACTGGAAGACTCTAGAATCTCAAATAGAAGTACAATAGGAATCTGTAACTTCCTGATACCAGTTGATTGACTCCATAGTTATGGAGATGTTTAACTTGAATATACACCAGTCACTTCTTAACCACACAGGCTGCGACCAGTCAGTAACTATTCTTTCTGTGCATTTGGAGGAATCTGGCACAGTCATGTACACTATACCGTGGAGGCTTGTCATGGTAGCTGATCGGCAGAGCAGTATTTATTGTCTTGTGGATTTTTCTCTCCTCCAGGGGGCTGGTTATGAAGTCAAGTGGAACTGAAGAAGTCACAGTAACTCCTGGGGACTTTGTTTTAATAGAAGGCGATGATGAAGAGAGACCATTCGTGGCAAAACTGAAAGAACTTTATGACGATGGTGAGTAGTGCAACCGTCAGCATGCAACGTATATCTAAAACACAACATATATTGTCTTATTACATGCGTGACGTGGCCATAAACATTGCTGTGCTTCCTGCTGTGCTTACCATGCTCATAACCTGTGTGACAGGACCGGCCGCATGGCCCATCTTAATCATAGCCTGTGTGACAGGACCGGCCGCATGGGCCCACCTTACTCATAGCCTGTGTGACAGGACCGGCCGCATGGGCCCACCTTACTCATAGCCTGTGTGACAGGACCGGCCGCATGGGCCCACCTTACTCATAGCCTGTGTGACAGGACCGGCCGCATGGGCCCACCTTACTCATAGCCTGTGTGACAGGACCGGCCGCATGGGCCCACCTTACTCATAGCCTGTGTGACAGGACCGGCCGCATGGGCCCACCTTACTCATAGCCTGTGTGACAGGACCGGCCGCATGGGCCCACCTTACTCATAGCCTGTGTGACAGGACCGGCCGCATGGGCCCACCTTACTCATAGCCTGTGTGACAGGACCGGCCGCATGGGCCCACCTTACTCATAGCCTGTGTGACAGGACCGGCCGCATGGGCCCACCTTACTCATAGCCTGTGTGACAGGACCGGCCGCATGGCCCATCTTACTCATAGCCTGTGTGACAGGACCGGCCGCATGGCCCATCTTACTCATAGCCTGTGTGACAGGACCGGCCGCATGGCCCATCTTACTCATAGCCTGTGTGACAGGACCGGCCGCATGGCCCATCTTACTCATAGCCTGTGTGACAGGAATGGACGGATCTCAATCATTTACAAACTGTCTTCTTCAGGTGCAGAAAAAAATGCAAGCAAGCACGCCATCGTACAGTGGTTTCTGCGCTATGAGGAAGTTCCATATAGGAAAAGGAAGTTACTTGGGAGAGATCCACATCCCCAGGAGATCTTCTTGTATGATGTCCGTACCTGTGAGAACGACATCGATGCTGAGACCATTATCGGGACTGTCCAGGTAACAGTGATACCTGAGAATAGTATAGTACTTATAGTTGTGCATACGTCACCACTAGGGAACTACTGTACTAAAGGCTGTCAGTAAGTGTGCACAATTAAAGTGTAATTGTTATTTAGGCTGCGTTCACACGTAAAGGATCCGCAAGAGATATCAATGTAACTAAATGTCTGAACACAGCTGTGCTGCAGATCCTGTACGTGTGAATGCAACCTTAACCCTTTCCCGACCTGGGGTCATTGATGCATCAATGCCCAGGTCGTTTTTGGACATCAGCTTATGGGATCATAATGATCCCATAAGCTGATGTCCCTATGTCTGCCCCCTCTCCTCTGTGCCCTGCCTCTGTCACAATGTTGCGGCAGGGGAGAGAGGGGAGGGGGCAGAGCCTTACAGCTATGCGCCCCGCCTGCCCTCCCTCCCCCCGCCGGCCTCCGTAGTTAGGAAACCGGAAGCCTGAGGCTTCCACTTTCCATGGCTACCATCAGCCCCGATGGACACCGGACAGAGAATTCTCCCTCTAGAGGGAGAATTCTCTGTCTGGAGCCCTATATATGCTGCTGTTGTGCTGAGAGTTGCGGCGGTTCCTCGGCTATCACTGATAGTAGGGACCTGCCGCGCTGTGTTATCCTCGATCATAAATTAACGCCGCTGCAGCCTCAGGCACAGGCTGCAGCGACATTAATTTACTGTGCAGCGACTGGACGCAGAGAGCTGAGCTGAATCTGTTTGGCATCACTGTGCCTACCACTGAGAATACACACACCTCCAGGGATAATCCACAAGCCCCGGAGCTGTGTAGGAGACTTCAAAGGGAGTCATAGAAGGGGTTAAAAACATACTTACCGCTCCCGAAGATCTCCACAGAGTTACGTCACAGCCCGGCCACCATGCAGAGAGTAGTGGTTAGATACGGTGAGAAAAAAGGGCCAGAATGCAATAAGCAATTTTGCAAAGCAGGAGACATATTAAAAGACAGTAAGGAAGAGTCGCATTATGTGGTTATACGGTTACTGAACACTTGGTATTAGTATTGAACTTTTGTTGAATAGAAAAGACTTATAGTAATGTAATTAATGTTTCCCTAGGTAATGCTGCTGAAGCCTCAGGATCCTTTTCCTGAGGCAACGAAATCTGGAAACGTCCTGTATGTGAAGTTATCCTGGAATGGAAAGACATTCCAGCCATTGACCTCCAGTCTGTTTGAAAGGAAACTGGGGAGCACTGTGAAGAACGGACCCGTGTCCGATAAAACGTTACCGAAGCCCCAGTTCTATACAACGGAGGAAGAAGCAACGGACAACAGACTGATCACCCGCAGCGCTACCAGGGCACCGAAAGAGGATACGGAGATAGAGTCCCGACATTCTGCCTCTAAAAGCTCCCACTGCAAAGAGAGGGGGGCACAGAGGATACCCAATGGGACCGGCACCCCGGGGGCCAGGAAAAAGCTGCAGCTCAACAGTATGTTGTGTGATGTTCGTTTTTTATGTTAGGTACAGATATTTATACAATTTACTGTAAAGTGTCTTTATACCATACAGTGTATGATGGTTGAAAAACAGTCACCCATCATGTTGTGCAGCTGAGCATTGCACTTCAGGTTACTGAACACCCACTTGTACTCCTGATCTGTGGAGGTGTCAGCAGTGAGACCCTGACGGATCCAAACTTTGGACAAGTCACAAGTTTTTATAAATAACAAGAACGCTTTAACAACAGTGGTGGGAAGAATTGATAAAGTTGCTTAACTGTATCTACAGAAATGCCGGCAATTGTAAAATATCAGTGGTTGGATTCACATTGTGTACTTGCGTTCTCCCCTTTAGGCCCACCGAAGTCTATCAGGTTGTCGTCTGAGAGAGATTCCCTGCCGGATGATGTTAAGACTCTGGGACCAGCGGCTCCCAAACGTCGAGTTGCTTTCTCTGGACTCCCAGACTCTCCTCCGAAGAAGATACTGATGGATGAGGACTTGTCTCTAGACTCTTGCTTTGTTCCACTTGGAGATATCCAAGACCTGCCGAGTAGCAGAGTGCGCCTGAAGCTCACCCCTCTAAAACCACCTCAAGAGGAAAAGTCAAGGAAATCTCAGTAGGTGAAAGCTACAAGTATCATAACTAGTTAGTGACATCCATGTTATAGATTCACGATAACCACCGCCAAGCTCTGTGATCAGCAGTTGTTTGAACCTTCACAAGGCTTTTCTTTGCACTGATCGCTCAATCGGGATAGTCTGGGGGAGTGTAACTGAAGGCTTCCATGTCTCTTCCCCCATGACTGGACACATGGCTGATCTAAAGTTGCCCTGCGGCTGGCATGGGATCGGATAGGTTCTCTGTAAAGTTATGACACACATAATATAGAAATAAAAACCAAATCAAGGAAACGGGAAATTCAAGAAAATGAAGGTGCAATGCAACATTCAATACCAAGTTTGGTCACATCCTTAAGGGGTTAAAATTAGTTCTGTTTAGATTTCTATTAAAGCAAATAGACCACTAGGGACATTGCTTTGTGGTTTTTTTTTTACATGAATAGATCAGTGGTGGCGCAGGGATTTTTTTACTCTTCCACCCAGTTTCTGTGTTCAGCGGCAATCCATACCCAAGCACCAGCCCCGCAGAAGGCACTGGGGGCCGGCCCCCCAGTGTGGTGAATTTGCCTCCTCCCTCGGCTCTATTACAATCAGTGGAGCCACATCACATAGGGGAGATTGTCACCCTTGGGTGGTTTAGTCTGCCTCCAGTGCCTCATGCTCGGCCAGTGCCCGGGAATAGAATGGTGCCATGCGCTGGAACCTGGCATCCCCGGCGCCAGTCTATTCATGTAAAAAAACAAAGTGATGTCCCTAGTGGTACATTTGCTTTAAATCAGAATTTTCTTTGTGTTCTTCTTTCTCTAGAACTGAAGTCGTCAATGGAAGGAAACTTGCAGAAAAGGGAGAAAAGGTGAAGTCTAAAACCCCACAGAAACAGAATCCCACTGCAAAGCAAGTTACTATTTCTTCCAGAAGGTGATTTAACATTTCTTTTAGAGTTAAAAAAAACAAACAAAAAAAACAAAACATGAAATGCAAAAAAAACAGCACCACCCCTGCCCTCAGTTTGTATGAGGTATTACAATTCAGCTCCATTCACTTCAATAGAATTGAGCTGCAAAACTGCACTCAAACTGGAGGACAGGAGAGGGCGCTGTAGCTGGAGGAAAGCAGCCATGTTTTTCTAATCCCTTTATTTGGAATTAGTCAGAGAATAACTGCTGTAAATCAGTCCCTGGATCCACAGGGAAATTATCCAGTAAATCTATATGAAATCTGAGCAAGGGGGCAGCATACTTTTCTTCTGCCGCTCCCATGCTTCCCTCATCCCCCGGCCAATCCCTGCACTTCCAGCTTATGGGAGGAGATTTGTTTGATTCCACAATATGGGAACATTCCCTATAGCTCTGTGATATTGTGTTAATAGCTGAAATCTTGCTATGCTTTTTTGACAGGCCATCAGAAGGGAGTGACAGTGGGGAGCCGCAGACACCCCGTTCACGTAGGAAATCTGCACAAGTATCTGCTAGTTTAATCCGCAGACAGATGAAGTAAGTATTGCTTTAGGGTGCGTTCACACCTACAGGATCTGCAGCAGATCTGCAGCAGATTTGATGCGGTGTTCAGTTATTTAAATGAAATCTGCTGCAGAAAATCAGCTGCAGATCCTGTAGGTGTGAACGCACCATTAAAGGGATTGTGATCTCGGCTAAATTAGCAGCTGCTTACGATGCTGACTCTGAATGAGCGCATGACTCCTAATGGCCTTGTATTGGATAGTTGTGATTTAATGACTTTGTCTTTCCCAGGATCCTTACAGAGGGCAATCTTGAAGACCTGGATGAAGATGCAGACTTTGTACCCCTCAAAGGGTCTGAAGTGTTCAGTAGCAGCGAAGATGATAATAATAATGATGATGATGATGATGAAGAAGCAGAAAAGGAAGATAAAAAATCTCCAAAGAGAACAGCAAGAAGAAGGCTGACTACGCCCAGGACACCGACCTCTTCTAGGAAATCCTCGGCTAGGACACCAAATAAAACAGTAAGTGAGAGTAAGAGTCATTCTCTTGAAATTTTATTTTATATCATTTTGATATTGACACCTGCTAGATCACAGCCCAAGGGTTTAAAGTGACTCTGTACCCACAATCTGACACCTTCAACCCCTACCCCCTCAAAACCGCTTGTACCTTCGGATAGCTGCTTTTAATCAAAGGTCTGTCCTGGCGTCCGTTCGGCAGGTGATGCAGTTATTGAACTAAAAAACAACTTTTAAACTTGCAGTCCTGTGTCAAATTGGCGTGGCCTAGAGTACTCATGCCCTAGGATTGCAACGCCCCTCTGTCCGTCCTCATCACTAGGAACGCCCCTGGGCGGGATTTTTCCTATTCCTCACCTGTCTGAACACTGCACAGGTGCCCTTACGATCCGGCTCATGTGCAGTGTTCACACAGGTTAGGAATAGGAGAAATTGTTCTAGGGGCATTCCTAATGAGGAAGAGGGCGTAGAGGAGGACAGAGGGGTGTCGCAATCCTAGGGCATGAATACTCTAGGCTGCAAGTTTAAAAGTTGTTTTTTAGGACAATGACTGAATCACCTGCCGAACGGACTCCAGGACAGATCTTGGATTAAAAGCAGCTATCTGACTGTACAAGGGGTTTGGGGGGATTGTGGGTACAGTCTCTCTTTAAAGTGACTCTGTACCCACAATCTAACACCCCAAACCGCTTGTACCTTCGGATAGCTGCTTTTAAAGGGGTTATCCAGAGCTACAAAAACATGGCCACTTTCCCCCTACTGTTGTCTCCAGTTTGGGTGGGGTTTTGAAACTGTTCCATTGAAGTAAATGGAGCTTAATTGCAAACCGCACCTGAACTGGAGACAACAGTAGGGGGAAAATTGGCCATGTTTTTGTAGCGCTGGATAACCTCTTTAATCCAAGATCTGCCGAACGGACCGCAGGACAGATCTTGGATTAAAAGCAGCTGACGGTACAAGTGGTTTTGGGGGGGCAAATTGTGGGTACAGAGTCGCTTTAAGGAGAAGTAGCCGAATGGCGCCTTCTCTCCAAAGTCTGCGTCACGTGACCTGGATGGATTTCCAGTGCAAGTCAAAGGAGCCGCCCAGGTCTTTCTTTTATCATAACTAGACTTGTGTGAATGTATAGCAAGAGGCACTGGACCAAAAGAAAAACTCTGGCTTAAACTTAAAAATCCAGGGGGAGGAGTGAGAACGTTAAGTTCTACTTGCCCGTCCCTGTGCAACCGTAGCAGCACCACTCGCGCCTCCCCCCGGCTTACTGGATCTCATGGTGCTGTGATGTTACAACTTGGCTAAGAAACATTTGCCCATCCAGTCAGTGACTGGGTGGGACACTGTTGCAGTCACTGACTGACCAAGCTGGTAGTCCTTGCCCACGGATAGATGGTCATGACAGAAACTGGAGAAAAACAGGAGAATGGAGGCTGACAGGATGATGGTGTACTGCAGAGGCACGTGGACAGGTAAGTATAACGTCCTATGTTCCCACCCTGCAACCTTTTGATAGAAGGAACCATTTAAATCTGACTCCTTGGCAGCCATCAAGCTCAGTATTTGTCATTGTTCTATGGCCATTTATATGACGGCAATAATGGAGTATTTGTTTTCTTTAGCCGAATTCTAAAGCTTCTCATGTCGCAACACCCAAAATCCCAGAACGGAACCAGCCGGTACACAAGCCTGCTAATGTGCTGGAGGAGGCTCGCATCAGGTAAGGCCTCCAGCGTTGGCTATCTTATGTAAGATGTCATTTCTGGTTCACAAGTGGAGGCCAAGTGCAGATACACTGTTTAAGATTTCCTGTCGATTGTTTTCCCGTTTGCTTAAAGAGGTTGCACAGAAGTAGAAAAACATGGCTGCTTTGTTCCAAAACAGTCCCATATCAGTCCACAGGTTGTGTGGGGTATCACTGCTCCAGCTCCCTTTCACTTCAATGGAGCTACAAGTCTAGCTAGAAGATTGGTCGCTTCTTGGTGCAGAAGCTGATAGAGCAGCCATTCTGAATTTCTACTAAATGTGCAATGGAAAAATCTATTGTGAACGTAATTGTGCAGTCACACTTCCGTACAGCATTGGATATCCCTGGTATTCAGTGCTATCCAAACATCTAATCCATGTTTTGTGTGTACAGGCTTCATGTCTCTGCTGTGCCGGAATCTCTGCCCTGCAGGGAGCAGGAGTACCAGGATGTATATAACTTCGTAGAAAGCAAACTGCTGGATGGGACCGGAGGGTAGGTTAACTTCTGCATGTGTAGCATCAATTTAGCTGGGTTCCTGACTAGGCTGTGCAAACTAATGCAATAGCCCTGACATAGGGGACAGTATAAGCTTTACTGTATATGGAAGGAAGAGGAAGCTTCTGGGTCCTCCACAGTCAGGTGGTCTCTGTGGAGGTTAGTTAACAGGACTCATAATCTGACAGCCCCTTTAAGGATGCCTGTAGGTGAAGGCCCTCTAACGTTGAGAACCTACTTCACAGTTCACTTTCCCTTTTAGTTTGTTCATCATACGTTTGTCAATGGCTGTGATGTTACTCTGTGTATAGATATGGATTGATAATGTCATTTTATATTCTTTCTAGCTGCATGTACATATCTGGAGTGCCGGGCACGGGGAAAACTGCAACAGTGCATGAGGTGATCCGCAGTCTGCAGGCGGCTATTGAAGACGATGAGTTACCTTCTTTCCAGTTTATTGAAATCAACGGCATGAAGCTGACAGACCCTCATCAGGCCTATGTGCAAGTATTAAAGGTGAGAAAAGTTGTAACTTTGCAAGGAAAGAAAAGCTACAATATGTATAAGGATGTGTAGAAGTCATGGAGGTTTGTGTGTGACATTTCTATTGTGTACTTTCAGCTTCTAACTGGACAGAAGGCCACCGCGGACCATGCTGCCGCACTACTGGAGAAAAGATTCAGTACCCCAGCCTCAAATAGGGAGACCACCGTACTGCTGGTAGATGAGGTGAGGAGGCTTTCAGCATCATTGTATGTTTATACTTCCAAGGAGGGGAAGCAGCGCAGGTGGCTCAGGCTGCATTGGAAATAACAGAACTGTGCACTGTAGTCTAAGACCCCTTAGTAGAACCCCCCCGGTCCCCATGACCCCTCATAATGTGCCATAGCAGTTTGCAGATTTGGTCTAATTTTACCTTACCTGTAATCTTTTGTGCTTTTTTCCAGCTGGATTTGCTTTGGACCAGGAAGCAGAACGTTATGTACAGTCTGTTTGATTGGCCCACAAGAAAACATGCAAAACTTATTGTCCTTGCAATAGCGAACACAATGGATCTGCCTGAAAGAATAATGATGAATCGGGTGGCCAGCCGGCTGGTAGGGATTGTTACCTGTGTTTTTTAACATCTCTGGAAGTTTAATAAGAAGCCATTAGTCTATAATGAGGCATTGCTATTTTAGGGTCTTACGCGAATGTCCTTCCAGCCGTACACCCACAAACAGCTCCAACAGATCATCACTTCCAGGCTAAATCATGTCAAGGCGTTTGAGGATGATGCCATCCAGCTTGTATCCAGAAAGGTGAGTGCCTGACACAATTCAGCTGCATTAGACATCTGTGTTCCCAAAGTCTGCGGCTCTCCAGCTGCTTTAAAACTACAATTCTCATCATGCCCTGACAGACAGAATCTGTCTAGTTTATTAAAATTGTAGTTTTGTGACAACTGAAGAGCTGCAGGTCTGAATAAATGTATCCTAGTCCAGTAGGTGGAGCTAGTACCATAGAAGACCCTTGCATCCTTCTATGTAGTGTAGAAAAGGTGTTTGTATATGAACAATTGGTCTTTAAATCTGGCCAGTTCTATCATTCATCAATAAATGAAGAATAGCCCTCCAGGTCCTAGGAGCAGCCTTCAGGGTCTTCTCCCCACCAGACCTGCTTGATCGGTCGCCCTCTGTATGAGTGTGGGGACCGGCAGGGTGGGAGAAACTACCAGAGAGTTGTTCCTGGATTTCTTTATACCTGAATGCAGCATTTCAGACTGTATCCTGTATCGTTGTGCAGAGGATATCTGCCAGTATGTCATGAAAGCGATGACTGAACACTTATACGCCCCGTACATGCACGTGGAGACTCCTCTGCCATCCAGCATAGTGCTCTACTAGAAGAGAAGCCCAGCAGATTCCGGCTCATTTGTTTGCCTTCCATGGAATAAGCCTGACTACAAGTGCATGTAACCTTCTCATTGAAATTCTCCAGGTGGCGGCTCTGTCTGGTGATGCACGCCGATGTCTGGACATCTGTCGCAGAGCAACGGAGATCTGTGAGTTCTCCAGCAAGAAGGGAGAATGGTCTCTAGTGAAAATGCCTCATGTGATGGAGGCCCTGGATGAGATGTTCTCCTCTCCCTATGTCATGGCCATCAGGTAACCCTTGTACATGGGCAGTAAGCACGGAGATCAAAGGCAGATGGCGTATAATTTGATATATGATCACTTCCAATGGTGGGAAAACCTCTATAATACATTGATCTTATTCAGACCTTATCCAGCTGTGATGCTTCTGAAAAGCCTTAAAGGGGTTTTCCAAGATTAGAGAAGCAGAGCAGATTTTTTATTCCCTATAAAACTGCTCCTCACCTGCCCTTGGGTTGTGTGCGGTAATACAGCACAGCTCCATTCACTTTTATGGTATTGAGCTGCAATACCACAGACAAACTGAGGTCTAGAGAGGCACTGTTTTATGAATGAAAGCAGCCATGTTTATCTAATCCTGGAGAACCACTTTATAGAATACCTATTTGTTTCAAAAGAATTATACACATCTGCTTTGTTTTGTTAGAGTAACCCTTTAGAGTGATAGTAAGGGGCTGTCACTGCTGTTATTGATCCCCTTCCATGGTGCACAGCTATTACATGTCAGGGCATAGGACCAGAGCTGGATTGTTTGCCAGTAATACTCATACCTAGACTTTCTTTCCCTCTCTGGCCATCATAGTACATACTCCTCTCTGCTATGACTGAACAGGCTGCGCAGTGCTAGAGGATCATTAGTACATTACTATAGATAGTGTGGGGAGGAGCAGAAGTTACTGTTGCACTTTGTAACCAACCATAGACCGTATCCTTGTTTGGGCTCCCTAGGCCGGCATCCAACTTCTGCAGCCAATTAAATGCTGCACACTCGAGCATGCCAGGCTCACTACACGTATGTTCTGTCCTGATCTGGCTGTATATAGAGACAGATTTACCCTGACGACAGGCAGTGGACTGCAGGGGAAGGGAGACACCTAGTGGCCAAGACTTTAGAGCTGTTTTTTGGGGGTAAGGAGTTGTGTTCTGGTTGTTAATGAAACGGTTTACAAATCTATTAGGAATCACATAGGCTCGAGTAGAGCACAAGGTGCAGCACTAACCCGCTGTGAATGTTTCTCCTCAGGAGTTCCTCTGTGCAGGAGCAGGCCTTCCTAAAAGCCGTCATTGCTGAATTTAGAAGATCTGGACTTGAAGAAGCCACATTTCAACAGGTAGGTGTGTGTGTCTATAAATATATATTTCTTGGACCCTAGTGCGGAGAGCTGGCACCCCTCTCATCCAGTCGAGTGCCATGGAACTTTTTGTATGATAGATGCCCCTATAAATCTGTAAGGCTCCTTTCACACAACCCATTAGTTTCTATGGCCCAATACACACACCTATGTTGGGGCTGTGATTCGTGGTTGCAGGTCCGTACAAATGTGCCCGTATCCCCTGCCCGTCCATAGTCCTGCCTGTGCACAGCACTACGGTTGTGTGAATGGCCCCCAATACAGCAGATGATATAGAGGCTGTTACAGCCCGAGGCGTAGACGTTTTCTATCCAGAAATGAGCAGATTAATAATTCACACTGAATAATTAGGATTCTATAAAAGTTATTCTGTGTAGGAAGATTCAGCAGCAGCGTTCGCTCCCGCGCAAGGTCGCGGCCCATGTGCAAAGCACAGATCACGTGGGACCAGATCACGTGGGACCAGATCACGTGGGACCAGATCACGTCGGGACAGATCACGTCGGGACAGATCACGTCGGGACAGATCACGTCGGGACAGATCACGTCGGGACAGATCACGTCGGGACAGATCACGTCGGGACAGATCACGTCGGGACAGATCACGTCGGGACAGATCACGTCGGGACAGATCACGTCGGACAGCCATCGCCTCTGAAATCCTAGAAAACTCAAGAAACCCAGTGTAGACATAGGAGGCTCCTGACCCCCCAATAAAAGGGCAGCTCACTTCTGAGAACTTTAGGATTGAAGGGTGCATAAAGCTCCGCGCTGCCATGTGTTATATTGCTGTATGGGCGGAGGCCTCCCCGCTGCCACGTCTGTTATATTGCTGTATGGGCGGAGGCCTCCCCGCTGCCACGTCTGTTATATTGCTGTATGGGCGGAGGCCTCCCCGCTGCCACGTCTGTTATATTGCTGTATGGGCGGAGGCCTCCCCACTGCCACGTCTGTTATATTGCTGTATGGGCGGAGGCCTCCCCACTGCCACGTCTGTTATATTGCTGTATGGGCGGAGGCTCCCCACTGCCACGTCTGTTATATTGCTGTATGGGCGGAGGCCTCCCCACTGCCACGTCTGTTATATTGCTGTATGGGCGGAGGCTTCCTCCTGCCACGTCTGTTATATTGCTGTATGGGCGGAGGCTTCCTCCTGCCACGTCTGTTATATTGCTGTATGGGCGGAGGCTTCCTCCTGCCACGTCTGTTATATTGCTGTATGGGCGGAGGCCTCCCCACTGCCACGTCTGTTATATTGCTGTATGGGCGGAGGCCTCCCCACTGCCACGTCTGTTATATTGCTGTATGGGCGGAGGCCTCCCCACTGCCACGTCTGTTATATTGCTGTATGGGCGGAGGCCTCCCCACTGCCACGTCTGTTATATTGCTGTATGGGCGGAGGCTCCCCACTGCCACGTCTGTTATATTGCTGTATGGGCAGATGCTCACCGCAGTCTCTTTGCAGGTCTATCATCAGTACGTTGCCCTCTGCAGGATAGACGGGGTGCAGCCGCCCTCCATGTCGGAAGCCTTGACCATATGTGGACAGCTCGGGAACATCCGGCTCCTCCTAGTGGAATCCAGCCGGAATGACATATTCCTACGAGTGAGGATCAACGTCAGCCAGGACGATATCATGTACGCCCTGAAAGAGGAATGAGCTGGAGGATATCGCTGTATATATTGTTTTATATCTTTCTTATATTTTACTGCATTTTAACATTATTAATAATAAAGATTTCTATGTGTCTTTTATTTGTTCTGTTTTCCATCCTTTTCCTCTGCAGATACAATGTGCAGCCGTCGTACCATTCCCTATAGGGGGTCACTGTACATAGGATAGGGGGTAAGTGTGAATAGAGTAGCCGTGCACATGCCAGATGAGAGGCGCGGGGTCCCTGACTGTCCCCCACAGGGACCCACAGCAGAGACTCCACTGATATGACAGCCCTGAAGTGTTACTGTGGGCTCTATACTAACAGGAGGTTAAGGACCTGTGATGGCATAGTCACATGACCATGATCCAGGTCCTTAACCTAGGCGGCAGTACAAAAGAAGGAGCTGCTGAGGAACCTCCTTCAGGACAATGTGTAAGTGGAGGGAAAAGGGCGAGGAGAAGATCAGGAGTAACCGCCACTAGTAGAAGACTGAGTGAAGAAGGGAGCCAGTGCTGGGATGTGTGTTCTGCCAGGTGGGTTATGGAGAGTTCTGCACTGTGGTGCTGGTTTACAGGTGGAGCAGTGTGTATTGTTGCAGTGTGGTGTTGGTTTACAGGTGGAGCAGTGTGTATTGGTGCAGTGTGGTGCTGGTTTACAGGTGGAGCAGTGTGTATTGGTGCAGTGTGATGGTGGTTTACAGGTGGAGCAGTGTGTATTGTTGCAGTGTGATACTGGTTTACATGGAGAGCAGAGTGTATTAGTGCAGTGTGGTGCTGGTTTACAGGTGGAGCAGAGTGTATTGGCGCAGTGTGGTGCTGGTTTACAGGTGGAGCAGTGTGTATTGTTGCAGTGTGATACTGGTTTATACAGGTGGAGCAGAGTGTATTGGCGCAGTGTGGTGCTGGTTTACAGGTGGAGCAGTGTGTATTGTTGCAGTGTGGTGCTGGTTTACAGGTGGAGCAGTGTGTATTGGTGCAGTGTGGTGCTGGTTTACAGGTGGAGCAGTGTGTATTGGTGCAGTGTGGTGCTGGTTTACAGGTGGAGCAGTGTGTATTGGCGCAGTGTGGTACTGGTTTACAGGTGGAGCAGAGTGTATTGGCGCAGTGTGGTGCTGTTTTACAGGTGGAGCAGAGTGTTTTGTTGCAGTGTGGTGTTGGGTTATACAGGTGGAGCAGTGTTTATTGGTGCAGTGTGGTGTTGGGTTATACAGGGGGAGCAGTGTGTATTGGTGTGATGCTGGTTTACAGGTGGAGCAGTGTGTAGTGGTGTTGGGTTATACAGGGGGAGCAGTGTGTATTGGTGCAGTGTACTGTTTGATTATGCAGATGGAGCAGTGTGTATTGGTGCAGTATGGTGTTAAGTTATACAGGTGGAGCAGTGTGTAGTGGTGTTGGGTTATACAGGGGGAGCAGTGTGTAGTGGTGCAGCGTGGTGTTGGGTTATACAGGGGGAGCAGTGTGTATTGGTGCAGTGTACTGTTTGATTATGCAGGTGGAGCAGTGTGTAGTGGTGCAGTGTGGTGTTTGATTATGCAGGTGGAGCAGTGTGTAGTGGTGCAGTGTGGTGTTGGGTTATACAGGGGGAGCAATGTGTATTGGTGCAGTGGTGAATTGTAGTTTTGCAACAGCTGGAGGCCCTTGAGTTTGGTGTTTGTGTTCTGGACAGTGCGGGTGCCCCCCATGTGATCTGACCCCAGTGGTTGCCCCCCCATGTGATCTGACCCCAGTGGTTGCCCCCCCCCCCATGTGATCTGACCCCAGTGGTTGCCCCCCATGTGATCTGACCCCAGTGGTTGCCCCCCCCATGTGATCTGACCCCAGTGGTTGCCCCCCCCCATGTGATCTGACCCCAGTGGTTGCCCCCCCCCATGTGATCTGACCCCAGTGGTTGCCCCCCCCCATGTGATCTGACCCCAGTGGTTGCCCCCCCCCATGTGATCTGACCCCAGTGGTTGCCCCCCCCCCATGTGATCTGACCCCAGTGGTTGCCCCCCATGTGATCTGACCCCAGTGGTTGCCCCCCATGTGATCTGAGGGAAGTGTTCATGGTGGCAAAAGGAAAAACAGGATCCTATGAAAATGAAAGTGATCCGGTGAGCAGGTCAAGGTCTCACAACTAAGGGCAGTGCTGTCACCCCTGTTGTATCTGCGGCAGGCTCCTCCCCCTGGTTCTCCCTTGCGCTCTGGTGGTGCCGGTCGTTGTCTCTGTAATTCCGGGAGGTTTTGCTGTATGTTACATTCAATAACCCATCAGGACGGTGTGATGTAATGTTGCATGTGTGATGTAATGTTGCATGTGTGATGTAATGTTGCATGTGTGATGTAATGTTGCATGTGTGATGTAATGTTGCGTCAGGCCGGGGTCACACTCGGGGCTGCAGGCCGGTCCTCCCTCACAGAACAGCCGGACGAGAGATCACACGGACGTCCTGCAGCTCAGTCACCTCATGTCACAGTGCAGCCTGTAGATCCTGCACCCTCATAAAGGTGCCAAAGAGGGCAGTGTGTCCTCCCCACATCATCACACCAGCAGGGGGCAGTGTGTCCTCCCCACATCATCACACCAGCAGGGGGCAGTGTGTCCTCCCCACATCATCACACCAGCAGGGGGCAGTGTGTCCTCCCCACATCATCACACCAGCAGGGGGCAGTGTGTCCTCCCCACATCATTACACCAGCAGGGGGCAGTGTGTCCTCCCCACATCATCACACCAGCAGGGGGCAGTGTGTCCTCCCCACATCATCACACCAGCAGGGGGCAGTGTGTCCTCCCCACATCATCACACCAGCAGGGGGCAGTGTGTCCTCCCCACATCATCACACCAGCAGGGGGCAGTGTGTCCTCCCCCCATCATCACACCCGCAGGGGGCAGTGTGTCCTCCCCACATCATCACACCAGCAGGGGGCAGTGTGTCCTCCCCACATCATCACACCAGCAGGGGGCAGTGTGTCCTCCCCACATCATCACACCAGCAGGAGGCAGTGTGTCCTCCCCACATCATCACACCAGCAGGGGGCAGTGTGTCCTCCCCACATCATCACACCAGCAGGGGGCAGTGTGTCCTCCCCACATCATCACACCAGCAGGGGGCAGTGTGTCCTCCCCACATCACACCAGCAGGGGGCAGTGTGTCCTCCCCACATCATCACACCAGCAGGGGGCAGTGTGTCCTCCCCACATCATCACACCAGCAGGGGGCAGTGTGTCCTCCCCACATCATCACACCAGCAGGGGGCAGTGTTCTCCACATCATCACACCAGCAGGGGGCAGAGTGTCCTCCCCACATCATCACAGAAGTGCCGGTATATATATAACACCCTATATATAGGAACACATCTGCGCTGTCCATCTCTGTGGACAGAAGCCCCTCCCCTCGGGCATGTGACAGGTCACGTGCCGATGACGTCAGGGAATGTCCCGCAGCCACAGCTGACAATCACGTGTTGTATGACAGCCGCTCTCGCTTCCGGGATCACTCCTCCTCCCAGCATCCCCCGCTCCCGTCCTCCTCTCACTCTCCGGTCCTCTCCCCCTCCCTCCCGGGCTGTGCCCCCCCTGCCCCGCCGCTCCTGACCTCTCCTCCCGGGCACCGAGCAGAAGCCGCCATCACTGATTAACCCCGTCAGCCCCGGTGTTTACCACCCTGAAGTATATAGCTGTATACCGCTGCCTGTGTCCCCCTGTAGTGTAATAACCGGTAAGTGTATCCTGTATATATCTGTATCTCCTGTATACCTGCCAGCATAGAGTGACAGCAGAGGGCATGCTGGGAGTTGTAGTTCTGTAACAGCTGGAAATGTCAGTGCTGATTATCTGTTATTATGGATTCTTGTATTGATGATCTGGAGCAGTGAGATAACTGGGGGCCCACCCTCTGGGATCCCTACTGATCCTGAACACTGGATCCCTTAGTTATCCCGAGCCCTGGGATCCCTACTGATCCCCTACTGATCCTGAGCTCTGGGATCCCTACTAATCCTAAACACTGGATCCCCTAGTTATCCTGAGCACTGGGATCCCTACTGATCCCCTACTGATCCTGAGCTCTGGGATCCCTACTGATCCTAAACACTGGATCCCCTAGTTATCCCGAGCTCTGGGATCCCTACTGATCCTGAACACTGGATCCCCTAGTTATCCCGAGCCCTGGGATCCCTACTGATCCTAAACACTGGATCCCCTAGTTATCCCGAGCCCTGGGATCCCTACTGATCCTAAACACTGGATCCCCTAGTTATCCCGAGCCCTGGGATCCCTACTGATCCTCTACTGATCCTGAGCCCTGGGATCCCTACTGATCCTAAACACTGGATCCCCTAGTTATCCTGAGCCCTGGGATCCCTACTGATCCTCTACTGATCCTGAGCCCTGGGATCCCTACTGATCCTAAACACTGGATCCCCTAGTTATCCCGAGCCCTGGGATCCCTACTGATCCTCTACTGATTCTGGGATCCCTACTGATCCTCCACTGATCTTGAGCTCTGGGATCCCTACTGATCCTCCACTGATCTTGAGCTCTGGGATCCCTACTGATCCTCTACTGATCCTGAGCTCTGGGATCCCAACTGATCCCCTACTGATCCTGAGCCCTGGGACCCCAACTGATCCTAAACACTGGATCCCCTAGTTATCCTGAGCACTGGGATCCCTACTGATCCTCTACTGATCCTGAGCTCTGGAATCCCTACTGATCCTGAACACTGAATCCCAACTGATCCCCTACTGATCCTGAGCCCTGGGATCCCAACTGATCCCCTACTGATCCTGAGCCCTGGGATCCCAACTGATTTCCTACTGATCCTGAGCCCTGGGACCCCAACTGATCCTATACACTGGATCCCCTAGTTATCCCGAGCCCTTGGATCCCAATTGATCCTGATCCCTACTGATCCTGAACACTGGATCACCGAGCCCTGGGATCCCTACTGATCCTGAGCAGTGAGATAGCCAGGGGTCTGCCCTCTGGGATCCCTACTGATCATTGTATACAGATTACAGGCTATCGGTGTGACACGTTCTGCAGGGAGAGGACTATTCCCTCTTAAAGGTGTTGTCCAGGAATAGAATAACACAGCTGCTTTCTTCCAGAAACAGCGCCACCCCTGTCCTCAGGCTGTGTGTGGTATCGCAGCTCAGATCCATTGAAATCAATGATACTGAGTTGTAATACGGCACACAGCCTGAGGGCGGGGGTGGCGCTGTTTCTGGAAGCTTTAATCATTCTGCTTTCTCCTTTGCAGGTGTCACACGTTGTCTATAGGGACACACAGGAGCCCAGTATCAGGTCACAGCCCCTCCCATCCTGTACTGATCCTTATAGAGATACAATGACTGATCAGGAGATCTGGAATATATGACTGGTGCCTGAGATGAAGCAGTGAACGCAGTTATATCAACCTTCTGCCTCTGTTCACAGAACTACAGCCCCCATCATGTCCAGGCACGCTGGGAGTAGTAGTCGTGTAACAGCTGGAGAGTCTCAGGTTAGGGAACATTGGATGAGTCAGGACTAGACGCCATATAGCGCCCCCTTCTGGCACTCGGGATAACACAGTATCAGCTTTGCCAGGATTTGGAGGGCGAGTAGCCAGAACCGTCATGGCGGCAGTGTGAGCTCTTCCTCCGCAGCAGAACTCGTACTGGAGACACGTGAGTCAGATCATGGGGAGTAACGTCTGTGATTATAACCCGGAGGAGGAGCGGCCGTAGAGCCAGCATGGTGACCTCTGACCCCGGCTGTACCAGGAAGACCAAATCCCCCATGATGCGTCCTCTGGTGACTCACAGGGAAAGTATGTGAGAATCCGGGTCACATGACTGATCCGCCAGGTTAGGCCGGGTTCATGCCGCGTTTCATCCGTTTGTTTGAAAACGTTTAATTTTACAAAAAAAAAAATCCTAGTCACCTGCATCATTCTGTACGGTAAAAAAAAAACGGATCCCGCTCCTTCAGTTTTTTTGTTTTTTTTCTAGTATATTAAGTCGACGGCGAACAGAACTGCAGGACAGCGAACAACTGCATCCAGTCACGCATCCGTGTCTTCCATTAAAGGGGAACTCCGGCAAAAATCTTTTTCTTTCGAATCAACGGGTGTCAGAAAGTTATATAGGTTTGTAATTTTCTTCTACTTAAAAATATCCAGTCTTCCAGTACTTCTCAGCTGCTGTATGTCCTGCAGGAAGTGGTGTATTCTCTCCAGTCTGACACAGTGCTCTCTGCTGCCACCTCTGTCCATGTCAGGAACTGTCCAGAGCAGGAGAGGTTTTGTATGGGGATTTGCTGCTGCTCTGGACAGTTCCTGACATGGACAGAGGTGGCAGCAGAGAGCACTGTCATACAGGAGAGAATACACCACTTCCTGCAGGACATACAGCAGCTGATAAGTACTGGAAGACTGGAGAGTTTATACTGAAGTGAATTACAAATCTTTGCCACTTGCTGGTAACAGTTGATCTGAACAAAAAAAAATTTTGGGTGAACAACCCTTTTAAACAAACACCTGCCCCCTCTCCCGTATATATGCGCACTCACTGCAGCGGAGCATCCATAGATACAAGGAAAAAGCAGAGAAAAGATTGAGTAGTGAAAGGTGACGTGTCTGATCCTCGCCATTACTGACGTCTTTGATGCTTCTTCTTTCAGGGACTGGTGGTCCTCAGTGATCCCCCTCCCCCCAGGACCGGCGGCAGCTTCCATGAGCCGATATGCTGGGCAGGAGACCCGGCAAAAAGAATGCTCAAGCCAAGGGCAGGGGGGCGGCTGCAGCCAAGGAGGTAAGAAGACCCCAGAATGTGCCCGACCCTTATATATACACATGATCCATCGGGTACAGACGGCTCATCCCTTTCCTGTCGTATTAAAGGGGTAGTTAACCCCAAAAAGAATAATTTCATATTAACTAGTGATAGAGATTTGTAATTTACTTCTATTAAAACAAAAAAAAAAAATCTCCAGTCTTCCAGTACTTATCAGCTGCTGTATGTCCTGCAGGAAGTGGTGTATTCTCTCCAGTCTGACACAGTGCTCTCTGCTGCCCTCTCTGTCCATGTCAAGAACTGTCCAGAGAAATTAAAAACGATTTTTTAATAGAAGTAAACTACAAATCAGTGGCGCTTTATGACACCAGTTTATTTAAAATAATTTTTTTGTGTGTGAGCTATCCCTTTAAGTTGCTTCCATAAGGCTGGGCATTAATACATGACATTGACGCCATACTCCTCTATATATCTGAGCATTAATCCCACCTCAGCTCATTTCCTCAGGGACGGCCTAAAGGGGCTGCGTTGTTTGTTATTGTTTTTCTTTTCCTGGAACAGCGCCCCTCTGAGGCTGGGACTGGTATTGCAGCCGCACTTATGTAGCCTTTATATGGTGCCGGTACAGCAGTATATGTCAGGGAATCCTCATCCGAACAGTGTCCTGTCAGTATAGTCAGGGCTATGGGGCTTCATGTTGTCTCTTTTAATAACAATGGTCTGTTCTGTATTTCTTATCTGTTTGCTGAATGATGTGTAAGTGACTGTAGATCTATATGGGACAGGTAATCAGTGATCAGCGGGGATCTGACACCCATCACCCCCCTGATCAGCAGCCTGAAGAGTGGCAATGTGCCCCCTGTCCGGGTTCTCTCTAGTCATGACGCTTTCTCTCCGCAGCTCGGGCTCTTTGTGGACTTCAACCCCGAGGAGATGATGATGGGAATCCCAGATGACCCGGACGATGGCGACCTGGAGGCAGAACTGGCTGCACTTACTGGGGGCAAGGTGGCACCCAAAGCCAAACCTAAGGGGAAAGGTGAGGAGAGCCGATCATACACAGCATACATCACACATACCATACACATCATCATACACCACACACATCGTACACCCTACACATCATCATACACACCATATACATCACACATACCATACACATCATCATACACCACACACATCGTACACCCTACACATCATCATACACACCATTATACACCATACACACCACACACATCATCATACACCCTACACATCATCATACACACCATATACATCACACTTACTATACACATCATCATACACCACACACATCGTACACCCTACACATCATCATACACACCATTATACACCATACACACCACACACATCATCATACACCATACATATACATCACACTTACTATACACATCATCATACACCACACACATCGTACACCCTACACATCATCATACACACCATTATACACCATACACACCACACACATCATCATACACCATACATATACATCACACTTACTATACACATCATCATACACCACACACATCGTACACCCTACACATCATCATACACACCATATACATCACACTTACTATACACATCATCATACACCACACACATCGTCATACACCATACACATCATCATACACACCATATACATCACACTTACTATACACATCATCATACACCACACACATCGTACACCCTACACATCATACACACCATACACCGTTCACACATTATACACCATACACACCACACACATCATCATACACCGTACATATACATCACACATACTATACACACACATCATAATTCATCACACATACCATAAACATCATAATACACCCTATACATCATCTGTAACCGGTTGGGTTTATTTAAAAAAATAAGGTGTCTTATTGATGGGATGAGAAGGAATGTATTATTTTAATGTCTTGTATGTATATGTATATATATATATATATATATATATAATATAATATATATAATGCTGGCCTTGTATGGCTATGTGTGTAGAAGTCATTGTAGTTGTGTGTGTGTATGTATACTGTCACACCTATGTCACCTGTCCAGCCATATACCTTCACAATAGTGTAAACATTGGAGGATACAGTTGTTTGTTGCTATTGTTCTATGGCTGAAAGAACCTTGTAGCTGTAATTGTAAGACTGGGTCCCCATTGTGCTTGGTAAATATGTACAAGGCCGGGGAAACATCAGATAACTTCCATCCATGGTGATCAGTGTCTACATAGACATACAAGCACATCACCCCCCACCCAAACTAACTATAAAGGTCGGGGGGATGTAGCTTCTAGTCAGCCTCAGCTGGGACCATGGAAGGAAGGTGCCCAGCACCCTGGTGGTCTTCAGGGGAAGTGGGAGTATATTAGACCATAATATACAGTGGGGCTCCCCATCTAATTGTGGATGAGACAACTCTGCACCTGTACCACACACACATTATCATGAGATGAAGCGCCGCGCAGGGCTTCTCCCCATTCTGTGCTGCTCATTATTCCACTGGTGAGATCCTCTGTGAGAGATACAGTGCACCCGGCTCCGGCAGCCGCCATAGTAACATCTCCTGCCTCCTCCATACATATAATGACGTCGCTGTAACTTCCTCCGCAGCTCCTCTCCCTATGGATCATATAGAGAAGATGGCACAAGAATGCATGATAGACCTGGATGCAGAGGAGGAGGAGGATGACCTGGAGGATGAAGATTTGCTGGTAAATAGAAATGCAGGGATCTAGGACCGTGTCCCCCAACCTGTGCCCCCCCCAGCTGTTACAGAACTACAACTCCCATCATGCCCCATAGCCAGAGGCGGCATAACCGATAAGGGCAGCGGGGTGGGGGGAAGCGAGACGGGATACTGTACATCCATATACAGAGTGACGGCCAGGAAAACCTATATCACCCTATATACAGTACAGACCCCCAGACTGCAGATCAGGAGCAGCTTACATCCTCATATATACAGTGCAGACCAGCATACAGCCCCCTATATACAGTGCAGACCAGCATACAGCCCCCTATATACAGTGCAGACCAGCTTACATCCCCTATATACAGTGCAGACCCCCAGACTACAGACCAGCTTACATCCCCTATATACAGTGCAGACCCCCAGACTACAGACCAGCTTACATCCCCTATATACAGTGCAGACCCCCAGACTGCAGATCAGCTTACATCCCCTATATACAGTGCAGACCAGGAGCAGCTTACATTCCCCTATATACTGTGCAGACCCCCAGACTACAGACCAGCTTACATTCCCCTATATACAGTGCAGACCAGGACCAGCTTACATCCTCATATATACAGTGCAGACCCCCAGACTACAGACCAGCTTACATTCCCCTATATACAGTGCAGACCCCCAGACTACAGACCAGCTTACATTCCCCTATATACAGTGCAGACCCCCAGACTACAGACCAGCTTACATCCCCTATATACAGTGCAGACCCCCAGACTGCAGATCAGCTTACATCCCCTATATACAGTGCAGACCAGGAGCAGCTTACATTCCCCTATATACTGTGCAGACCCCCAGACTACAGACCAGCTTACATTCCCCTATATACAGTGCAGACCAGGACCAGCTTACATCCTCATATATACAGTGCAGACCCCCAGACTACAGACCAGCTTACATTCCCCTATATACAGTGCAGACCCCCAGACTACAGACCAGCTTACATTCCCCTATATACAGTGCAGACCCCCAGACTACAGACCAGCTTACATCCTCATATATACAGTGCAGACCCCCAGACTACAGACCAGCTTACATTCCCCTATATACAGTGCAGACCCCCAGACTACAGACCAGCTTACATTCCCCTATATACAGTGCAGACCCCCAGACTACAGACCAGCTTACATCCCCTATATACAGTGCAGACCCCCAGACTGCAGATCAGCTTACATTCCCCTATATACAGTGCAGACCAGGAGACTACAGACCAGCTTACATTCCCTATATACAGTGCAGACCAGGAGCAGCTTACATCCTCATATATACAGTGCAGACCCCCAGATTGCAGACCAGCATACATCCCCCTATATACAGTGCAGACCCCCAGACTGCAGATCAGGAGCAGCTTACATCCTCATATATACAGTGCAGACCCCCAGACTACAGACCAGCTTACATCCCCTATATACAGTGCAGACCCCCAGACTGCAGATCGGGAGCAGCTTACATCCCCCTATATACAGTCCAGACCCCCAGACTACAGACCAGGAGCAGCTTATATCCCCTATATACAGTGCAGACCCCCCAGACTACAGACCAGGAGCAGTTTATATCCCCTATATACAGTGCAGACCCCCAGACTGCAGATTCAGGAGCAGCGTACATCACCCTATATACAGTGCAGACCCCCAGACTACAGACCAGGAGCATCTTACATCCCCCTATATACAGCGCAGACCCCCAGACTACAGACCAGCATACATCCCCCTATATACAGTGCAGACCCCCAGACTGCAGATCCAGGAGCAGCTTACATCACCCTATATACAGTGTAGACCCCCAGACTACAGACCAGCTTACATCCCCCTATATACAGTGCAGACCAGGACCAGCATACAGCCCCCTATATACAGTGCAGACCCCCAGACTACAGACCAGCTTACATCCCCCTATATACAGTGCAGACCAGGACCAGCATACAGCCCCCTATATACAGTGCAGACCCCAAGACTGCAGATCAGTATATGTATATGACAAATTTTCACTTCTAAAGCCCCAGAAGTTTTCATGGATGAAAGTGCGTTTGTTTTTTTACTTTTCTATTGTGGTTTCCCTTATAGGCCGAGCTCCAGGAAGTGGTGGGCGAGGAGGAGGAGGAGGAGGAAGAAGAGGAGGCGTCAGCCCCTTCACATGTTGTAGAAGTTGGGGCACCTCAGCAGGTGGAGGACACAGAACCTGCCCTGTTACTTACCGCACCTGTGGAGACCCCGAAAATCCCATCACAGGTAACAGCCCAGACCCAGAGGTGACAGCGCCCCCTAGTGTGGGGTCCTCACAGCCGCCGGGGGTCACAGACTCAACAGGAAACACCTTTTTCTGGTTACGTTTTTCCTTACTTTTTTTTTTTGCTGCCCGATTTTTCATTGACTTTTTTTCATCTACATCAAAAGTAAAAATAAAATCTGTTGTGTAGAATGGGTGGTCACCTGTCAGACAAGCAGCTAAACACCCTGATCACGGCTGTTAGAGGGTTAAATGACCGGCACCAATAGGATTCCTGATGTCAGACATTAGTGGTGGGTATCAGCTCGCTCCATGCTCCCCTCACATGGGGCAGTGAGGAAGGGGTTAATGGAGTTGGGGGGGGGGGTGCGTCTCTGCTCTGTATGAGATCGGCAGCTATAACGCTATTATTTATGTTTAGTTTTGAGCTTTAATATTCTGTGCGTCTGCGCCCGACGTGTTTCTGTCGCTGGGACCCCTCCCGGCCGCGGACACAGAGGACGCACTGTTCTCGCTCCTCGCTCTCCCTGGGTTCTTGTTTCCACCAGTAACACTTTCCATGACTTTCCCGTCGCTCATACAGCGGAGCGCGCTCTGCCAGGACGGATGCGCTGGGAGGATAGTCACTGGGTGTAGAAGCTGGAAGGTTCTCTGGTTGGTGGGAGAAGGCGGGGTGCGGGGCTTTCACCAGATTCACTCCTGTAGCATATATACATATATACTGCGGATAAATAACCTGAGAAGAGAGAGAGAGTATGGTGAGTACTTGTGTCTTCCAGGATTATAATTAGATAGATGCTTTATTCCAAAAACAGCGCCACCCCGTGTCCTCAGGTTGTGTGCGGTATTACAACTCCAGTTCACTTGAACTGAGCGGCAAAACTGCATTGTGGGCTTTGGACGAGAGGGGGTGCTGTTACTTGAAGAAAGCAGCAGTTCTGGACTTACCTTTAGGATAACAGGCTTGCGGTTGGATTGTCTGACTGTTTAATATGCATGAAAACCTGACAAACCATAATAGAAATCTGTTGAGATTGGGGGGGGGGGATGTTACACTCACACCTTCTTTTGGAATAGCGCCTCTCTTATCCATAGGTTGTATTTGGTATTGCAGCTCAGTTCATTTTTATGTGCTTGTGTATAGACTGTATCTTGTACTGCCGCTTAGCCAAGAGTGGCGCCGTATCTTGGGCCATGGGTGTAAACTAGAGGACACAGGAGACCACGGGTATAGACTGGAGGGGACACTGGAGACCACGGGTATAGACTGGAGGGGACACAGGAGACCACGGGTATAGACTGGAGGGGACACAGGAGACCACGGTTATAGACTGGAGGGGACACAGGAGACCACGGGTATAGACTGGAGAGGACACTGGAGACCACAGGTATAGACTGGAGGGGACACAGGAGACCACGGGTATAGATGGGGGGGACGGGAGACCATGGGTATAGACTGGAGAGGACACAGGAGACAACGGGTATAGACTGGAGGGGACACAGGAGACCACGGGTATAGACTGGAGGGGACACAGGAGACCACGGGTATAGACTGGAGGGGACACAGGAGACCACGGGTATAGACTGGAGGGGACACAGGAGACCACGGGTATAGACTGGAGGGGACACAGGAGACCACGGGTATAGACTGGAGGGGACACAGGAGACCACGGGTATAGACTGGAGGACGGGAGACCACTGGTATAGACTGGAGGGGACACAGGAGACCACGGGTATAGACTGGAGGGGACACAGGAGGCCATGGGTATAGACTGGGGGGACAGGAGACCATGGGTTTAGACTGGGGGGATGGGAAAGACCATGGGTATAGACTGGAGGGGGCACAGGAGGCCATGGGTATAGGATGGGGGGGGCAGGGAAGACCATGGGTATAGACTGGGGGGGGGGACAGGAGGCCATGGGTATAGGATGGGGGGGCAGGAAAGACCATGGGTATAGACGGGGACACAAGGGAGACCATGGGCAGGGCCGGTGTCAGCACAGAGCTTACCTGGGCGAGTGCCAGGGTCCACAGTGCTTCTAGGGGCCCAGAGAGGGAGAGGGCCCTGCTCTTCTAATATTTAGCCCGCTTGCTGTAGTGCAGGGTGAGCAGGATAAACATCAGAAGACACAGGAGAGGGAGCAGGAACTGCACAGAAAGAGAGAAAAGGGAGAAGGACCTGATCACATGACCCGCAGGTCCTCAACCTTACAGTGTGGAGAGCAGCTCAACAGAGAGAAAGAGGGAGAACACTGAGCTGTTAGTGTCTGGGTGTGTCAGTCAGTCAGTGTCTGTGTAAGTCAGTCAGTGTCCGTCAGTGTCAGAATTATGGGTGCATAGTGGATGAGGGGCCCGCTGAGGCTCTGTCGTCCGAGGGCCCACAAAAACCTGGAGCCGGTCCTGACCATGGGTATAGGCTGCTGACACCCACTGGGGCTGAGCGGATCCGTCATGGTGTCAGTAGGCGGCAGTCACTGAGCGGAAGGTTTTGTCTCCCGCCCCTTATTATCTCATTATACGTGTCGGGATGTGACCCACTTACTTGTTTACTGTACAGACGGGCGCCGGGGGACTCGTACAGACGCTGGAGGAGCGGATCTCCAACTACAAAACAGCAATTACCAATGCAAAGCAGAGCGACGAGGGCTCCAAAGCCAGACGCTACGAGCGGGGGCTGAAGGTACGTCCCCCCATACATAACACAGGGTAACGTGCAGCACAGGCTGACGGGCATCACGGCCACACTGTGCAGCTACCGAGCAATAACCGGAGCTCCGGACATCTCCATAGAGGCATCAGTCAGATCCGTTTCAGAGATGAGCATAAAGTAACATTGTCCTGTCCCTCTGTTACTTCTCCTGATAATGTATGAATAAGGTAAAGGGGCACTCCGACAAAAATCTTTCTCTTTCAGATCAACTGATGTCAGAAAGTTATACAGATTTGTAATTTACTTCTATTTAAAATTCTCCAGTCTTCCAGTACTTATCAGCTGCTGTATGTCCTGCAGGAAGTGGTGTATTCTCTCCAGTTTGACACAGTGCCCTCTGCTGCCACAAATCCCCATAGAAAACCTTTTTTTTCCGCGCTTATCCTTATTTTGTATGGTTTAATTGTTGACCTTATTTTATTTTAATTTGTGTTATTTGTGTTACTTTGCATTTTTTTTGTGTTATCTGTATTACGTATTGTACATTTGTTTAAAATTATCTTAAAAAATCTAATAAAATATATCGAAACAGAAAACTTCTCCTGCTCTGGACAGTTCCTGACATGGACAGAGGTGGCAGCAGAGAGCGCTGTGTCAGACTGGAGAGAATACGCCACTTCCTGCAGGACATACAGCAGCTGATGAGTACCGGAAGACTGGAGATTTTTAAATAGAAGTAAATTACAAAGCTGTATAACTTTTTGAAAGAACTTTACAAAAGCATCAGGCCGTCTGATAGGGTCCATAATCCCCCCCAGACCTAGCGCTGTGTGTATGTGTGTGTGTGTATATATATATATATATATATATATATATATATATATATATATATCTCTATCCTACAGACACTGGAGTCTATGCTAAAGGCTGCCAAACAAGGGAAGCCTGTGGCGGAGGAGGAGATGCCGCCACCAGTGGCTTGTGGGACGCCGGCACCTGCTGCAGCCAAAGATCCGGGGGACACTCAGCTTTCAGAATCCGCCAGCCCCCCAGGACCCTCCGATACTACAGAAGAGTCGCCCCCGGTCGCCGAGGAGCAAGCCACCGGCCAAAGTGAGGACGGTAAGACCAACCCTATACCATCACCTCTCCCGCATTCCCCTCAGGGTAGACGTCTGTGGCCACAATCCCTCCTCACACCGCGCATGGGTTATACTGTAAATCTATCGTCATGCTTCCATCACAGGCACAAAAACCCTCCTGACCACAAGACAGAGGGAGTACAAGATGGCGGCTCTGAGAGCCAAGCAAAACGGGGATCTGGAGAAGGCCAAGGAGTACATGAAGATTGTCAAGGTAAGTAATGGGTATAGGGGGCCGAGGTACACGCAGGGTTAAACCCGGTCACCGAATATACACTGAGGGGGAGATTTATCAAACTTGGTGTAAAGTAAAACCAGCTCAGTCGCCCCCGGCAACCAATCAGATTCCAACTTTTATCCCTCACAGACTCTTTGGAAAATGAAAGGTGGAATCTGATTGGTTGCCGGGGGCGACTGAGACAGTCTCACTTTACACCATGTTTGAATCTCCACCTGAGTGATGACGGATACGAATCCTGCTGATTACTATGGGGAAGGATCTTGGACGCCCGATCCCCCTCCGTGTGTTTCCCCTGTGGATTCAGCTTCCATACGTTCCTGACAGGATTCCTTTTCCTTCTCTCAGAAGTTCAGCAATGTCCTGGAAGCCGTGGAGAGCGGTCAGCCGGTGGATCTCAGCCAGATGCCCCCTGCGCCAAACGGTGAGTGACCGAGAACCGCGAGAGAGGCCGCAGACATCACGGATATCTATAGCTGATCCATCTCTGTATTTTAGACCACAGCGTAAAGGCCTCCGAAGCTGCTGCTGAGCCCCCGCCATCTGTCCCTGCAGCCACGCCAGGTAAGAGGGGGGAGGGGACCTTTAGGCTGGCCACCACGTAGCAGCTCTCCCCCTCCCCCGCCATTCACGTGTATGCTCAGCTAGGAGGAGCGTGCGGGCAGTATGGGGGACAGCGGAGAAAGCTGATGCCACCTGCTAGTGACCTCCTCCTTTTCTTTGTGGATTTGCAGCCCCGGCCAGCTCTGTGTTACAGGCGCTACAGCAGAGGATGGAGCGATACAAATCTGCAGCGCAGCAAGCCAAAGCCAACGGCGACGACAGGAAAGCAAGAATGCATGAAAGGATTGTCAAGGTATAAAGGAATCTGAATGACGTCTCCCCCTTATCGTCCATTCATAATTATAATTAAAGGGGTATTCCACTCAAATATAACTTTTCATGAGACTTAATGATTCTTTCCAAATATGTTATTATATATTCACTCTCTCCTTCCCCCAGTTCTCAGCTGCTGCTTTCTAATGAAGACACAAAAATCTGTGTGTGAGCTTTTCTCTCTGTCTCCCCCCTCCCCCTTACCTTCTGAGATGGCCGAAGGGAAACAAGTCCCTGGCAGGCTATATCTGCAACATTGTAGCTTCTTAGTAATGCTGGGAGGGTTAATCTGAGGTCAAGTTGCTAATAACCTGCTGTGATTAACCCTCCCAGCATTACAAATAAGCTACAAAGTTGCAGATAAAGCCCGCCATGGACTTGTTTACATCAGCTGTCTCAAAAGGGAGGGGGGAGACAGAGAGAAAAGCTCACACACAGATTTTTGTGTCTTCAGCAGAAAGCAGCAGCTGAGCACTGGGGGAAGGAGACTGAATAGATAATAACAAGTATGGAAGGAATTGTTAGTCTCACCATAGGCAGAAACATATCAAACGTTATATTTGAGTGGAGGACCCCTTTAAAGCAATATTGTCATTCAAGAAAACTTTTTATGTATCACACAGACCTAAGTGTTCAGATCCCTCCCTGGTTATTAGAAAAAAAATGGGAGAAGCACCTGGCTCAGAACTTCTCTCTCCATCTCCCTCCATATTGGAGTTACGGGCTGCGTGGACTTTCTATAGATAAAGAGAGAGAAGCGCTTAGCTGAGTGCTTCTCCCAGCTCTGTCTAGCAGTCAGTGGGGATCTGAACACCCAGAATCCTTAATGATTGAAGGTTCAGTCCGGTCTCTTTACTCCCTTCATTGCTGCTTCTGTCGCTCCTCTAATCCCTGTGTTGTTCCTGCTGTTTACTCGTTCAGGGTGCAGCACATGTAGCGGAGCCAAGATTCCAAGATTCCATAGAGGACAATGTGTTTCCATGGACGGCACCTGTTTTTATGCTCCACAAGACATCAAGATCAAACTCCATAGAGTTCTAGTGTAACTGTAGACGTGTCACACAGACCTATGTATCTCATGTATAGCGCCACAATATACTGCAGCGCTGTACAGAGATCACTCATATTGCAGTGCTCCTGGGTAACCTGTCTGTATATTATCCCACAGCAATACCAGGACGCCATCCGGGCACATAAAGCCGGGAGACAGGTCAATCTGCCGGAGCTGCCGGTTCCTCCAGGTAAATGTTATATTAATATAAAGCGAGGGGGGAGGGCCGTTATATTATATCATATTAAATCTCGGTGTTGATCCAGGGTTCCCTCCGTTTCCCGGCATGGAGAACTCCGAGGGTGAAGGAAGTGTGGAGAAAGCGCTGGAAGCCGCCCACAAGCTGGCAAACGCCAAGGAAGAGGATGACGCTGAGGAGGAAGACGATGAGGTGGGGAAATGTCCCCTCTAGTAATTACACTATTGTCTGCGGGTATAAAGGGGGATTCCAACCTAAAACAACAGCCGACCTGTCTGGAGTCAACAGGGTTTGTGATTGCAATATATTTGTATTCGTATTATTTTTTATTTTAAGTCATCGTTATACATACGGCCACACTGCGCTCCATGCTCCCCCTGTGCTGATATTTGGCCTTTTCTCTGTCTAAAAAAAGACGCCAATCCCATAAAGTCCCCGTCCTTTGCCGCTCACACAAGGACCCCTGCCCATCACCCAGGTTGTAATTGTATTCTTACCTTCTGCTCATTCTATTAACTTTTACTAATTCTGTCATCAGCTCTGCAGCTTACTAGGAGACAATGCTGTGTGACTGGAGAGCTGACCATACAATGCAAGCACCCTTAGGATTTTCTGCTACTGAATGTGGACGTTCAGCAGCTGTAGACAAGCGCAGGGAACAGAAAAAAAAAAATAAAGTATATTGCAAAACACAACCCCTGTTGATTTCTTCCAATATGTTTTTGCGCCCCCACCGATGCACAGGGGATGAATGTCAGATTGCTGTGTGAGGCCGCCCCTTTAAATGATTATGGGAACGCCAGCGATGACCAAGAGCAGCGCTCACTCACCCCTGCCGCTCCCATAGACAATCAGTGAAGCGATGGCACAAACCGCTGCTCTATGCTATGGTGCAGCTCTGGGCCCCATTCTCATCATCACGGGGGTCTCTGGTTGGACCCCCCACAATCTGCACTTGTCCCCTATGATGTGGGATTCCCCTTTAATAGAATGTAAACCACAAGTGACTGCTATACATGTGAGAGCGAAATACTTATCATTTGTGTCATAAACCTTTACATAAAACTTATAAACAGTCGGCTTAGAATCAAGGGGGAGAAGGGAGAAAGCTGGCGGCGGCTTGTCTCCTCAGAAACAAAGGGATCGAACAGTAGAAATCCAAGATGCCTGAGAGGTGGGAAACCATACGCACAGGTGATCAGCTGATCCTGCTGACATTGGCTCCTTCTGCCAGCTAAATGATATTTATGTAAATGTTTTCTTTCCCAGGATGAACAACCAGCAAAGAAACCCGTCCCGCAGAAGCCCACCCAAGTGGTGAAGCCGCAGGTATTGCCCGCTGTGCTGCAACAAGATGACGCGTCCCTCAAAACCAAAGGAGCCGGCACCGCAGTATCTCCAGGGAATCTACCACCTGCAGGTAATACTGCGGCCTCCATCCCGAGTCCTCCAGCACATTCAGCCTCCATCCCGAGTCCTCCAGCACATTCAGCCTCCATCCCGAGTCCTCCAGCACATTCAGCCTCCATCCCGAGTCCTCCAGCACATTCAGCCTCCATCCCGAGTCCTCCAGCAAATTCAGCCTCCATCCCGTGTCCTCCAGCACATTCAGCCTCCATCCCGTGTCCTCCAGCACATTCAGCCTCCATCCCGTGTCCTCCAGCACATTCAGCCTCTCATCCTCCATCCTGTGTCCTCCAGCACATTCAGCCTCCATCCCGAGTCCTCCAGCACATTCAGCCTCTCATCCTCCATCCCGAGTCCTCCAGCACATTCAGCCTCCATCCCGAGTCCTCCAGCACATTCAGCCTCTCAGCCTCCATCCTGTGTCCTCCAGCACATTCAGCCTCCATCCCGAGTCCTCCAGCACATTCAGCCTCTCAGCCTCCATCCTGTGTCCTCCAGCACATTCAGCCTCCATCCCGAGTCCTCCAGCACATTCAGCCTCCATCCCGAGTCCTCCAGCACATTCAGCCTCCATCCCGAGTCCTCCAGCACATTCAGCCTCTCAGCCTCCATCCCGTGTCCTCCAGCACATTCAGCCTCTCAGCCTCCATCCCGTGTCCTCCAGCACATTCAGCCTCTATCCCGTGTCCTCCAGCACATTCAGCCTCTATCCCGTGTCCTCCAGCACATTCAGCCTCCATCCCGAGTCCTCCAGCACATTCAGCCTCCATCCCGAGTCCTCCAGCACATTCAGCCTCCATCCCGAGTCCTCCAGCACATTCAGCCTCCATCCCGAGTCCTCCAGCACATTCAGCCTCCATCCCGAGTCCTCCAGCACATTCAGCCTCCATCCCGAGTCCTCCAGCACATTCAGCCTCCATCCCGAGTCCTCCAGCACATTCAGCCTCCATCCCGAGTCCTCCAGCACATTCAGCCTCCATCCCGAGTCCTCCAGCACATTCAGCCTCCATCCCGAGTCCTCCAGCACAGGCACCCGCTGTAGCCTCCTCCTTCTTGTCACTATTTCAGTCCAGGAGCAGATGGATTTCCTGGAGAACCGGAGACGACAATACAGGAAAGCCGCTCTGCAGGCCAAGCAGAAGAACGATCTGGAAGTGGCCAAACAGCACATGAGGGTCGCCCACGTTCTTCAGGCCTCTATCGACAAGCTCAAGAGCGGAACTCTGGTGGACATCACTAAGGTCCGAACATATCCGTTAGATGAACTATGTGCACTAGCATCAGTATAAAGCAATGTACTCACTACTATAATCCAGAGCTGCATTCACAATTCTGTAGTCTTCAGAGCTGGAATCTCCCAGTACACCCTGCTGGGTCCGCACCTGCTGGAAACCAACTTTCCCATTGTATATCATGTGTCTTTCAACAAATACACTGACAACCAGCAGAATTAAGAAGACAGCTCTGGAGTATAATACAAGCTGTAATTTAGTCCTACAATGTGTTTTACATAGATAATTCTATAGCTATAGACTCCGCCTCCTTATTGTTATATCTCCTCCTCTTCCCCCAGGTCCCCCCTCCCCCCGAGGACGAGGACAATGACTTTGTTGTGGTGGAGCCCGAGGACAGCCGGCCGCCCCAGAACTCCGATGAGGTTTACGCTCAGCTGATAAAGCTTCTTCAGGAGCAGCATGAGGTTAGTGGCGGGAGCCCTCCATATGTGTGAGGTTAGTGGCGGGAGCCCTCCATATGTATGAGGTTAGTGGCGGGAGCCCTCCATATGTATGAGGTTAGTGGCGGGAGCCCTCCATATGCATGAGGTTAGTGGCGGGAGCCCTCCATATGTGTGAGGTTAGTGGCGGGAGCCCTCCATATGTGTGAGGTTAGTGGCGGGAGCCCCCCATATGCGTGAGGTTAGTGGCGGGAGTCCCCCATATGCGTGAGGTTAGTGGCGGGAGCCCCCCATATGCGTGAGGTTAGTGGCGGGAGCCCCCCATATGCGTGAGGTTAGTGGCGGGAGCCCTCCATATGCGTGAGGTTAGTGGCGGGAGCCCTCCATATGCGTGAGGTTAGTGGCGGGAGCCCTTCATGTGCGTGAGGTTAGTGGCGGGAGCCCTCCATATGCGTGAGGTTAGTGGCGTGAGTCACAAATTACAAATAGAATTTATTTCTATTAAATAATCTCCCGTCTTCCAGTATTTATCAGCTGCTGTATGTCCTGCAGGAAGTGGTGTATACTCTGTGTCTATGTATCTTTTTGCCATAATACATGTGAATTGGGTCTTATTGTTTTATAGTCAATAGTCAGGAGCGGGCAGGACGACTAGCCGAAGCCTCTCTCCACTCTGGCCCATAGAGAAGTGTATGGAGTCCTGACCCCCTTTCCTTAGACGTCCATATACCTAAGAGGGGCCCATGGAGAGGGGGGGGTCCCCATAATCAATTTATTGCCCCTGTCGGTTTGAATTAAACAGAATTGAATTATTATTTTTCTTTAGAAATGTATGAGATACTCCAAGCAGTTCACACACATGGGGAACGTGGCCGAGACCACCAGGTAAGTGCCCACCTGCGTCCACGGGAGGGGTGACTGCTTAGTGACTGGAAAGGGGTTATGGTCCATCCACCGGGCAGGGTTATGCAGCTGATCGGGGGGGGGGGGGGGGTCTGACCGCTGGCTGCTCCACTCTGACCACTGGCTGCTCCACTCTGACCACAAGGGATCACCTGTCCCCTGAGTGAGTGGGACAGCAGACCCCCGGCCACCGCCGCTCTATCTACTCTCTATGGGATTTACAGAGTGGTGGTCCTGCCTATGATCAGTGGGGGTCCCGGATGGTCTTCTTCTATTTTATCTCCCGTTCTAGTCTGATAAAGTTCAAAGCAAATCTATAATCCTCATTGAAATAAATGGATGAATATGTTTTCCCTGACCCTGTTCAGAGCTGATTTTACTATCACCTTAAAGGGGATGTTCACAAAAAAAAAATTCTTTCAAATCAACTGGTGACAGAAAGTTAAACAGATTTGTAATTTACTTCTATAAAAAAAATGTCCAGTCTTCCAGTACTTATCAGCTGCTGTATGTCCTGCAGGAAGTGGTGTATTCTCTCCAGTCTGACACAGTGCTCTCTGCTGCCACCTCTGTCCATGTCAGGAACTGTCCAGAGCAGGAGAGGTTTTCTATGGGGATTTGCTGCTGCTCTGGACAGTTGCTGACATGGACAGAGGTGGCAGCAGAGAGCACTGTGTCAGACTGGAGAGAATACACCACTTCCTGCAGGACATACAGCAGCTGATAAGTACTGGAAGTCTGGAGATTTATTTATTTATTTTTTTATAGTAAAGTAAATTACAAATCTCTGGCACTTTATGGCAGCAGTTGATTTGAAAGAATTTTTTTGGGGGTGAACAACCCCTTTAATGTGAAGGTCTGTTAGGAATCTCACACCCGGTGCCCCGGAGCTGCGCTCTGTATAATATGAAGACGTCCGTGCAGAATCCTCAGACTCTTCTTATATTATTTTCTTTTCGTTTCAGGTTTGAGAAAATGGCAGAGGACTGCAAGAAAAACTGTGAGATCCTTCATTTATCCCAAGCTCAGGGCCTGGATCCTCCTCCCTATCACTTCGAGGACAAGACATTGAAGATTGTCAGGTATGGCCATACGCTGCAGTACCAGGAGCCGCCACTAGCAGCAGCATAGAGTATACATGACTATTGGGCGTCATCAGTTGGGGGTTTGTCTATGTTCCGCCTGATATTGTCCATTGGGCAGGGACACACCCCCTTGACAGAAGGAATGGTAACGCCCAGTTGTCAGTTTATTCATACATTTTTAGCAGAAATAAGAGTTGATGGGGCAGAGTTCCGATTTCAGGAAGAATCCAGTAGTTTCCATGATGGCGGTTTCTTATGTTATGAGCAGATAATACGGCTCGCTCTCTTCTTTCCTCAGAGTTTTCTCGGAGCTCAGTAGTACAGAGATGCTGCTGATCATAGTACGCGGCATCAACCTTCCTGCCCCATCAGGTGAGATCCACAGTGTATCTCAGCCTCCAGTCACATGTATCTAACCTTTCCGTACATGTCCTGCTCATCAGCCGCCGATTTGTCTCCTATACAGGAATGGCCCCCAATGATCTGCATGCGTTTGTGAAGTTTGAGTTTCCATATCCGAGTACGGTAAGTGACCCGTAATCACTTAAAGGGGTATCCTGCCCCAGCGTGTTATCCCTTATCCATACAACAGCAGATCACTGGGACCCCCACATTTTCCAAGAACAGAAGATCCCCCCCCCCCCCAAATAATCAGCTTATTAAAGGGGTTCACCAAAAGTTTTTTTTTTTCCTTTCAAATCAACTGGTGACAGAGATTTGTAATTTATTTCCATTAAAAAATCTCCAGTCTTCCAGTACTTATCAGCTGCTGTATGTCCTGCAGGAAGTGGTGTATTCTCTCCAGTCTGACACAGTGCTCTCTGCTGCCACCTCTGTCCATGTCAGGAACTGTCCAGAGCAGGAGAGGTTTTCTATGGGGATTTGCTGCTGCTCTGGACAGTTCCTGACATGGACCGAGGTGGCAGCAGAGAGCACTGCGTCAGACTGGAGAGAATACACCACTTCCTGCAGGACATACAGAAGCTGATAAGTACTGGAGATTTCTTAGTAGTATTTCTTATGTGTGATGATGCGGCAGCTATGGTATAACATCCTCCTTATTGTGCTTTACAGGAGCAGCCTCAGAAGAATAAAACCTACGTTGTTAAGAACACCAACTCTCCAGGTCAGATTTAGAGAGCGTGTACCGCCATAGTGTCACCATAGAGATGAGTGAATCTTAAGCCCCCTCGGATCTGTCCGAACCTGAGCGTGCGGCATGCGATAAGCGGTGGCTGCAGATGCTGGATGCCTATGGCCCATGGGCGGTGTCCGTATCTCCAGGACTCCCTAGGACGCATCCAACCTCTGCAGCCACGAGGAGTCAAATGGTGAACGTTCTGGTCGGGAGAATTCTGCCGACCCTGAACAGTTTGGCCTCCGCTCCTTATCATGAGTGTTTCCATGAATCCATTAAACAGATCCCATATACGTCTATGGTTTACTACAAGTAAAAGGTCTACAACATCTAGACTGAGGTGATGTGCGCAGATCGGGAGCCATTACCTAGTGCAGCGGTGCTGGATGACGACTTCAGTCACTTCCTTTAAATAGACACTTTGTAGACACTGAATGTAGCTGCCAATTTTGCACAGAGGAGAACCGTGTATCCTGCTCCGCCCCTGTCATGCTGCTCCCCCGTGTATCCTGCTCCACCCCTGTCATGCTTCTCCCCCGTGTATCCTGCTCCGCCCCTGTCATGCTTCTCCCCATGTATCCTGCTCCACCGCTGTCATGCTTCTCCCCGTGTATCCTGCTCTGCCCCTGTCATGCTTCTCCCCCGTGTATCCTGCTCCACCCCTGTCATGCTTCTCCCCGTGTATCCTGCTCCACCCCTGTCATGCTTCTCCCCGTGTATCCTGCTCCGCCCCTGTCATGCTCTGCCCCTGTGTATCCTGCTCTGCCACTGTCATGCTTCTCCCCCGTGTATCCTTCTCCCCCCCTGTCATGCTTCTCCCCGTGTATCCTGCTCCGCCCCTGTGTATCCTGCTCTGCCCCTGTCATGCTCTGCCCCCGTGTATCCTGCTCTGCCCCTGTCATGCTTCTCCCCGTGTATCCTGCTCCGCCCCTTTGTATCCTGCCCCGCCCCCTTGGGTCATGCTCCCATGTTATTGTACTGGACATTAGTTCTCTGTATTCCCAGGCCATTGCTCCCATTATTTTTATCGTTTGTTCTTCTTCCCCTTAGAATATGAACAGTCTTTTAAGCTGAACATTAACCGCAACCACAGAGGCTTCAAGAGAGTGGTCCAGGCTAAGGGCATCAAGTTTGAGATCTTCCATAAGGGGTGAGTGTGCGGTGCTGGGTGCCCCATTATAAATATACGCCCTTATTTCTGAGTATCCACTTTTCTCCTTCAAAGTGTTAGGGGGGCAATGGCTGCATTGGTTACAGGGGTATTTTGCTCAAGCATAACTTCTGATAAGTTGCTGCCCATGGTGAGACTAACAATTCTTTCCATACTTGTTATTATCTATTCAGTCTTGTTCCCCCAGTTCTTAGCCTCTGCTGAAGACATAAAAATCTGTGTGTGACCCTCTCTCTCTGTCTCCCCCTCCTCCCCCCTCCCTTCTGAGACGGCTGTTGTAAACATGTCCCTGACAGGCTGTAGCTGCAACATTGTAGCTTCTTTGTAATGCTGTCAGGGTTAATCTGAGGTCAGGTGGCTGAGGCACTCACTGTGATTAATCCTCCCAGCATTACACAGAAGCTACAATGTTGCAGATACAGCCTGCCAGGGACTTGTTTACTTCAGCTGTCTCAGAAGGGAGGGGGGGGGAGGAAGGGGAGACAGAGAGAAAAGCTCACACACAGATTTTTATGTCTTCAGCAGAAAGCAGCAGCTGAGAACTGAGGGAAGGAGACTGAATAGATGTTAACAAGTATGGAAGGAATTGTTAGTCTCACCATGGCAGCAATATGTTTGAGTGGAATATCCCTTTAAGAGAATTTTCAGATCTAATCAGCCAACAAAGGATCGCTGTATTGTTTGTCAGCTGGTGTCAACACTCATTTATCCAATAATTGTGCCCCCCCAACCTGTCAGCCATTAGGCTCCTCCTCCTCCACCCTGGGCCTCAGTCCTCCTGTGTATACGGCCTCTGTACACCAGTCTCTGATATCCGTTGTACTGGGGTACCATACCGGTCTGAGAAGCGGCGCTGTGCTCTCCATGATGATCAGCGTCTCCCACATCTGTAGCCAGAGAAGATGGTGGCGTCATTACTCTTCTCATCTTATCTTCCAGAGTGTTCTTGCTGAAGAGCGATAAACAGATCGGCACGGCCAACGTTAAACTGGATAAGTTGGAGACGCAGTGTGAAATCCGGGAGATTGTGGAGGTAAATGTAATAATAATAATAATTAATAATAATACTCATGGCAGAATGATAAGGGGATTAAATGAGAGCAGAAAAATGGATTTGTTTGTTTTATGTCCTGCAGGAATAGTGCCCCCGCAGGCTGTGTCTGGTACTGCATATCACATCCATTACATATGGCTGATCTGTGGGGGGGGGGGGGGGGGGTGACACTGCTGGCTGTGTAATAGAGGGAAGCCAGAAAATAGTGTATGCATTATATACAGACCTTTTCTTATGCCGGTGACATGTATGGAGATTTTCCCATTAAAGGTGACGGCTCTGTATAGAATAATCCTCTCTTTTTCAGGTATTTGATGGCAGAAAACCAACAGGGGGGAAGCTGGAAGTTAAAATTAGGCTCCGAGAACCCCTCAATGGACAAGATCTTCAGACGGTGACAGAGAAATGGCTGGTGATGGATCCGGTTACAAGGAAGGTCACTGTCATATCCTTATTACTGCAGTGAATTAGACTTTTCTTACTATGTGTCTCCATGGTTACAGACTACAGACCAAACCTGTAGTCAGATCTGCGGTCATGTCTTGCTTTAGAATCCATTTACACTGGCATATTATTTGCCAAAGATTTGAAGCCAAAGCCAGAAATGGATTTAAAAAGGGGAACAATCTCAGGCTTTTCTTTATGACCTGATCTCTTTATATTCTCTTTCTGGCTTTGGCTTCAAATCTTTCTGTGTAAATGGACCCTAACTTCCCTTTATTACTTTACTATAGATACCAGAGGGTACAGAGGTACAATGGATCAGTCTGTGCCAGGACCAGGAGACTTACAGGTGGAAAGCTATACAGATCTGTAATTTATTTCTATTTAAAGATCTCCAGTCTTCCATTATTTTTCAGCTGCTGTGCGTCTTACAGGAAGTGGTGTATTCTCTCCAGTCTGACACAGTGCTCTCTGCTGCCACCTCTGTCCATGTCAGGAACTGTCCAGAGCAGGAGAGGTTTTCTATGGGGATTTGCTGCTGCTCTGGACAGTTCTTGACATGGACAAAGGTGGCAGCAGAGAGCACTGTGTCAGACTGGAGAAAATACACCACTTCCTGCAGGACATACAGCAGCTGATAAGTACTGGAAGACTGGAGATTTTTTTTTTTTTTTCAATAGAAGTAAGTTACAAATCTGTACACCAGTTGATTTCAAAGAAATAATTTTGCTGGAGTACTCCTTTTAAGATTTTTTTTTCATAGTTGCTTCATCTCATGTGGTTTTAAGCATGCAGTAAGTCAGTAATTATATATTTTGTTAATTTATTAATTATATTTTCCCTCTGTAGTAAAATGCTGCACTATGGAGGAAGCCGGCTGCCTGTGCAATGACGATGCTGCCTCTTTACACCCTGACAGCAGGCGGTGAGAGGAGGAACATACCAAAGGATCTCCCCCAGCATCAAAGCACGTCAGAAGGGCTCCGCCTGGATCCAATGCAGAACGTCCGCCGCTGTGCCCGGGCCGCCTGCTCTTACTTACTAACAATATAACTTGGCATCACTCTTGCGTAACCTCTGGCTTTTCATGCGTTGAATGTAAATCAGGATCTATTCCGATTAGAAACCAGTGGACAAGCGCGATACAGAATAGAGAATGTATAGCAACACGACTACCAGCTGCTGACCTGCAAAACCCCCCGACCTGGCAAGAAACGGGTTTATCGCTGAACCTGCTCCCACAATGCAGTGCGGAGCCTCTTGGACTATGGATTTGCTTCTGGTGCTGAAATGCTACTTCTCCTATTCTGCGTGGCTCACTCGTTGCAGAAGGAAACTCCTCCGATACGGGCGTCAGGTTTGTGCCGTGAAGAAGCAGCCGCCTAGGTATGATCTGGTGTTTCCTCACCCTGACCGAGGGGTTTACAGACCACTTCATGAATGAGGACAAACCCTTGTAGGGATCGCTAAGCATGACTACTCTGGCAGGGTGGAGGTTCGCTCCTTTCCCCCTGTAAGTGCCTTTAACCGATTCAGTCTGTAGACTCCGGGGGTGGTCGAGTTCCGTCACGTTTCCAGCTTTGTCTGTTCTGTGTGCCTTTTAAGACGGGCTGTATCTCTACCAGAGTATTCTCCGGTCCAGCCTTTCCAAAACTACCGCTCCCAGCATGCCAAGAGTCGTCGTTTTGCAAAGGCCGGAGAGCACTACAACAAAGTCGAGCAAGTCGTATGCAGATTAACCCCTTCAGGGTCGCAGGCCTCTGACACAACGGTCGTTGCCACTTCTTTTAGTTTCTCCCCACCCCCCATAGTTGTTTGTGCCATGTGTAAAGCGTAACTCTTCAGACTGTTAATGGAAGCCATTATGTTTTATTTATTAACGTCACGGATGGTACTAGATGGCGACGTTGTACTTTACTGTATAGCATAATAAATGGAGATGGGGCACCTCTTTATGGCCGGCTGCTTTCAGGCTTAGAAAATACAATATCGCTGTTCGCGTTAAAAAATAAAAATTTATTCAAAGAAAAATACATATTATAGTCAAAACCAGAAAAAAAAAAGTTACATAAAGATGGTGCAGGATCCATGGAGCGAGCAGATTAGTGTCATCAGAACGAGTGAGGTATCGGTGGATCTCTCGGGGAGCTTATAGAATCCAGTGATCACGGTGGGGGGGCATACACTTTAGTCACATCCTTATTCGATAGCATAGGTGTCAAACTGGTGGCCCTCCAGCTGTTGCAGAACTACAATTCCCATCATGCCTGAGCTGAAGTTTTAGCTTTGACTCACCAGGCATGAGGGGAATTGTCATTTTGCATCAGCTGGAGGGCCACCAGTTTGACACCCTGTTCCTATACCTTCTAAAAGCACTGTACATGGCAGAAGATGCATCTACCAGCTGCACCTCAAATTTCCTAACTCCCCAGATGTTTGCATAAGGTAAAGTAAGTGTATAGGGAGTTAAAGGGACTGTCCAATAAAAATAAAAGATTACACTTTCTTCAGAAAACCAGCGCTATTTCTGACCACTGGTTGAAGCTAAAATTATTATGTTAATTTGTTTTCCCTAAGACCCATTGGCATCACAACATATGGGGTAAATTCGCCCCTGCGAGCCCCTGGGACGAAGGAATATTTAATGAAAAAATAACAATTAAATTTTAATCCCCTCCTCCATGAGGTATAAATAGGCTCCACCTCCCCCTAGACCTCAGTCTAATTATAAAGAAACATAAAACACAGGGAGGGAGTCTTGTGATGCCAATGGGTCTTAGGGAAAACAAATTAACATAATAATTTTAGCTTCCCTTACGTCCCATTGGCATCACAACATATGGGGAATTAGCAAGCATTATCCCCAATGGGCGGGTTATTTATTACGTCCGCATTAAGAACAGATCTTGCAAAGGTTGTTCTTGACAAGAAAGAAGTATCCAGCCTGAAATATCTCACAAAGGTTGTCAAAGACGACCAGGTAGCTGCCTGGCATATGTCCTCAAGTGGCACAGCGGCACGCTCTGCCCAAGTGGAGGCCACAGCTCTAGTAGAGTGAGCCCTGGTAAATTCTGGTGGATCCAGATCAGCAGAAGAGTAACATAAGGCAATGGAGTCACAGATCCATCTGGATATTAAAGGTTTTGAAGCCTTTCTCCCCTTGTTCTTTCCTGCGAAAGGGATAAAGAAATTCTCGTCTTTACGAAAATCACCTACTCTATGTAGATAGATCTTGATAGCTCTGGATACGTCCAATAAAGAAAGATCCAAGTCTTCTTTAGATGATCCAGTAGGAGAAAATACAGGCAATACTATTGGCTGGTTGATGTTGGCAAATGAAGCCACCATAGGCAGGAATCCTGGAAGGAACCTAAGGATAACTTTGTCTTGGGAAAAAGTCACGTATGGAGGTGCGGAGCCAAGGGCTTGAAGTTCTCCAACTCTCTTAGCAGAGGTAATGGCTAGTAAAAGAGAAACTTTCAATGTTAACTTGAAGTCTACTTCCTCCCAAGGCTTAAAGGGAGGAAGACACAGGCGTCTCAACACAAAGGATAAGTCCCATGGGTCTACCTGCTTTACCAGGTTAGGCCTAGTCTAGCCTTAACAAAATTCTTTACCTCCAAGATCTGAAAGAAACGTGAGTTTAGGTGTGCAGAGAGGGCTGCTATCTGCACCTTGATGGAACTAGGTTTTAATCCTTTATAGAAGCCTTCCTGTAAAAACTCCAATGACTGTGGAGTAGAAGGTTTAAGTCCATCAATACTCCTGCTTACACACCAATCTTGAAAATCTTCCAAATCCGTGCATAAGATTTATTTGTAGTGCAACTACGAGCGTGAGAAAGGGTATACTATACCTTCTCAGAAAAACTAGAGTCCAATACGGTCCTCTCAGTCTCCGAGCTGTCAAGCTGAGGCTGGAAAGATTCCTGCACAGATGTTGACCCTGGAATATTAGATCCGGATGCAGAGGTAATCTCCAAAATTCCCCTCTGCTCATATTCATGGGCAGGGTGAACCATGCCCTCTTCGGCCAGAAGGAAGTTATTATTATCACTGACAACTGATCTTCATCAAACTCTGGGAATCATGGCTATGGGAGGAAAGATATACGCCAGCTGGTATGTCCATGGTATTGTCATTGAGTCCACTACCGTGGGATTGTCTGCCCTGTAAAGGGAACAGAAATTCCTCAGTTTGGCATTGCTTGCTGATGCCATGAGGTCTCTCTGAGGAAGCCCCCACCTCTGGGTTAACTGAATGAACACTCTCCTTGAGAGAGACCATTCCCCCGGTAATGTCAGGCCTCGACTCAGTCAATCCGCCAATATATTGTCGACACCCCTGATATGAATCGCAGAGAGTCTGGTTATTCTGGTTTCTGCCCAACAGAAAAATCTTCTCTACTTCCCTGAGGAGAGAAGGGGATCTGGTACCTCCCTGTTTAGGTACGCCACACAGGTCATGTCGTTCATCCGGATTCTGACTGCTCTCTGTAAAATAGGAGGAGAAAAATGAAGAAGAGCTAGGTAAATCGCTCTAAGCTCCCTCACGTTGGAGGGCAGAGCGGATTCCTGTTGACTCCAAGATCCTGCAGTCGTGATGACTGTCAGATGAGCTCCCCAACCTGTTCCTGAAGCATCTGTCGTGATGGTTATCCAGTGTGGTTCTGAAAATAAACTCCATGTTTGACTTGTCTGCACCACATTAGAGAATGTCTTGTTTGAGTCGATAGAACATGCATCGCATCCAAGTCCTTCAGTCCTCGGTTCCATACTGTTAGTGCTTCTCTCTGAAGAAATCTCATGTGCCATAACGCCCATGGCACCGCGTCCGCAGCTGAGGCAAGGAGCCCTAAAAAGCGCATTTATGTTCTTATGGATACCTGACGAGGAGGAATTAGGAATTAAGTCTGATTTCTCTATGTTGATAAGCCAACCTAATTGTTGAAGTATGTCCTGGACATAGTTCAACTGAACTCTCAGAAGATCCTGAGTCTGAGTCATAATCAACCAATCATCCAGGTAAGGGATAACTTTATCCCCTGTAAACGGAAGCGAACCATCATGGTGACACTACCTTTGTGAAAACAAAGGGTGCGGAGGTATTCCGGGTGGAAGGACTTTGAATTGTAAGTGTCTTACCTTCCCCTGGATTTGGATGGCGAAGGCTCTCCTGTGAGCCTTCAGAATCGGTACCTGAAGATATGCATCCGGTAGATCTATGGTGACCATAAAATCTCCCTCCTGGAGGATAGATTTTACCGATCTTATGTTCTCCATGTGGAAAGTCTTCTTTACGATGCATCTGTTGAGATATCGCAAATCTATAATAAGCCTCCAATTTCCGGATGGCTTCAGCACTAGTAACACTGGGGAGTAAACTCCCTGACCGATCTCAGATAGAGGAACATCCTCTAGAGCCTCAATGGAAAGGAGGCGAAGAATTTCTGTCTCTAGGACTAAGTGTCTTTCTGGCTTAAGATTTCTTGACAGAAGAAATCTTGGAGGAGGAAGAGATGATAAATGAAGGACATAACCATTTTGAATAATATTTAACACCCAGTGATCTTTTCTTAATTCTTCCCAGGCAGGGAGAAACAAACTCAGACGTGTTCCCACTGGACAGCTTCTGCGTCAGAAGTCTGGTTTCTTGTTGGTGTCCTTATTCTGCTGCTTCCCAGAACCTCTTCTGGAATAGTTTCTTCCTCGACCTCTGTACTGGTATCTCCCTTTGCCTCGCTGAGGAGATTTTGCTCTGCGAAAGGAATCACCGCTCTTATAGGACAATGGTAGGGACTTCCCCTCCTTGTCAGACAATTCCTCCATTAATTTATCCAGCTCAGAGCCAAACAGCCTACCTGGCTGGAACTCCATATTACAGAGCTGAATTTTGGAGTTAGCATCTCCAACCCAGGGTTTTAACCATAGCGCCCTTCGGCAGCGGTTGAGAGCGTACTAGTTTTTTTACGCTAACCTGGTTCCCTGAGATGCATCATCGCAGAGGAAGTCAATGGCCATAATGACCTTTTTTAAGGAGCGAAGGACCTTGTCCCTGCTAGCTCTACCTTCCAATTTTCCTGGACCTTGGTCAGCCATCTTCTTAGGCTTCTAGAAACCTCAAAAGAAGAAATGGAGACTGCCCCTTGGGCTGCCGCTGCCGTATATGATCTCTTGAGGGCTACCTCCACCCTTCTATCCATCGGATCCTTAAGATTGGATCCGTCCTCCGCAGGCAGCACAGTACATTTTGACACTTTGGCTATGGCCGGGTCCACTTTTGGAGGCTCATTCCAGTCCTTACATTGTTCTTCCTTGAGAACATATAAGGTCTTAAACCTCTTGCTCAAACCCGGAGCCTTTTCCGGTTCCTTCCATTCCGCCTGTAACATAGACAATGAAGTCTTACCCACAGAGAAGGCCCTAGGCTTTTTTGAGGAGGACCAATCCTATCCTCTTCTATTTCCTCAGGGTGTATTTCAGCTTGCACAGCTTAGCAGAGCTTGTGAATTCTATCAGCTGTGAAATACCCCCTGAATAATTCTTTCTCATTTTCAGAAGTAGAAGAGGTTTCAGAAGAAGATGATGAGTTAACTTCATCAATCACAGTAAAACTGAAAATGACCATAATCCTACAGCCATAAAGTAATATACTCAAAGGCTGGGAGTAGAGAGAGAAATACTCCATTTGGTCTTTAACTTAGGACACGGGCGGCGATTCTCATTAGCCGCTAAAGTCTTTTGCACATAGTCCTTGACCCATACAACTACATCCTGAACATCAGGCTCCTCATAGGTTTAGGTCTGCATGAAGGACAGCGTACTTAGGCATTATAAATATTTTTAGGCATTCATAAATATTTTTATGAAAGAAAGGATGAATCTTATCTGGAAAAAATGATCCTCCTAGGGTATCCATAGCCGTCAGGTAGAGGAGTCTCACACTCGGCACATGAAGTGCTTCCTTAGAAGGTCTTTTACCAGCAGCAGGACTGGTCTCCATTCAGACATCTGCAAATAATCAATGTATTACAATACATATAAACCACTAGCCTGGCTAGAGTGATATCGGAAAGAGACACTAGGTGGCAGCAACACTTACTTTTAAGTCTATAGAAGAGAGATCACAGCACTTTGCACTCAGATGTTTTCTATTAGATCCAAATGAGCCACAGAAAATCCTTCCAGAGGAAGACAGCCAGACCTAGAGGTAGCAACAGCTTACCTTCTGCCTTAAACACACAGCTAATCCGGCATGCAGAGAACGCGCGCCGCTGCCGGGCGCCGGAAGTGACATGACGCCGACGCCGCAGTGCTGAGACGCACGCAGCGCCGATGCGTTCCACAGTCGAACGCGACTGGAAGCAAGGCCAGCGGCTCGGGTGACACGCAGAGTGCGTTCCAAGAAGCACTAGGTAAGAAAAACTTAAAAGCTAAGACCTGCAGAAGCAAATATCAGGATACTACCTGGACACCGGCTCCAGCGGCATCCCAGCAATCATTACCTGGAGGGAAAACCTGAATGCAACAGGTTAACAAAGCATAAAAACGGAGGAGGGACAAAGTCCCCTAGGGCTAACAGCAACGAAGTAAAAAAAGACTGAGGTCTAGGGGGAGGTGGAGCCTATTTATACCTCATGGAGGAGGGGATTAAAATTTAATTGTTATTTTTTCATTAAATATTCCTTCGTCCCAGGGGCTCGCAGGGGCGAATTTACCCCATATGTTGTGATGCCAATGGGACGTAAGGGAAGCTGGTATTGCAGCTGAGCGTAATACCGCATGAGGCCATGGAGAACAGTGGCGCTGTTTCTGAACAATCCCAGCAGTGAGGACAGGGTCCTATTGCACCCTCCATCATAGTCAGGCAGTGAACTTATTGCATGCAACATAGAGAATGATTCAATCTGACAGGAGACACGGCCATCACCCTGAAAGAAAGAAATTCCCTAACAAAGTGAATCGTTCTGCATTTCATGTAGTTGGTTTGCTGTAGGACGGATGGGAAATCTAAACAGAACACGATTCTCTCTTTTTTTATACATTGTAGGTTGGTCTGGGTAGACCTCATTACAAAGTGCGAGCTGGGCATGAAAGGGTGTATCCCGCCAAGGACTGGGGGCTTAAATGATTGTACTGGGAATTACAGACCGCACCAGGAGACAATTTAAAGGGTTACTCCACAGATGTCAAAATGCAAAATTTCAAGCCCCATCATGCCTAGATGGCTAAAGCTTCGGCTCTCCAGGCATGATGGGATTGTAGTTTTGAAACAGCTGAAGGATCTGTATCCCTGGTGTATGGAGACCTTTGGGCGAATTCACACACAACTGTTCTGTTCTACATAGAGAATGCAGGCACAACCCCATTCTGAGTACAGAGGTATCGGCCACATCTGCCCAAAGTCTTCCAAACAAACTACAAGGCAACGAAGAGAGGGAAAAGTCAATGGAGGATCACTGTAGGCAAGATAGAAAACTGTACGGGATTACAAAAATAGCGCCACACATGGCCACAGGTGGTGAGCGGTAGTGCAATGTAAATACCAGACCCAGCCCATGCGTCATTGTGGAGCCATGGCTTTATACTCCTGTACAACCCCAGCAGGTTAGAAGACCGTAAACCTTCCATAGGGCCGAGGTCTCCGAGAATTAAGGTCATTTTCTCACACAGTTAATAAGGCTGAAAAAAAGTCCATGAACCTATTGTGTTGATCCAGAGGAAGGTGGAAAACACTTGTGAGGCAGATGCCAATTGCATCTTACCAACTTCTACCTTCCTCCTCAGCACGGTTTTTGGAATATCTTCACTTTATGTGGTGTCCCAATGCGGCCCGTCTTTCCTTGTGAGCACAGAGGCGGAGCTCTGCAGTGACATCACAGGGGGTGGGGTCAATCAGTGGTGGAAGTCCCAACCCCCATGTGACAATCCACCTAAACTGCATATTGAATAAAGTGAAGATTTACCAACAGTACTGAGGATGAAGGTATGAAAATCATCACCTTCCTCTGCGTCCCCTATGGTCAGTCTCTCCTAACCTGCTGGTGGTTTCCTTTTAAGTGAAAATATGGAATAAAGAGCGTCTGCAACTACTGCCAGAAATGAAGACGACAATGTAGACGCATGGTCACCCTCAGCCTTGGCTTCCATAAGGCTGTGTTATGGAGATCCCATAGACCTCTTCCCCTTGGATATGATACAGCATCGTTCTACCTCCAGAAACAGATTAGGGTCTGCATCCCTTCTGGCTCCAGGCTGTGTCTGGTATTACAGCTGACTGCAAGTCAGAGAGCGAGCTGCAATATCACGTACGACCACTGGACAAAAGAGGTGCCATTTCTGGGGTGAAGTGGTGGGGAACCTACAGCCCTCCACCATCCTGCCTGGACAGCTAAAGGCTGCCATTATTGTTTTAAAGGGATTGTCAGCTGTAGTTCATGCTCAGAGCTCAAGTGTGAGAGACCGGGCTGGGCTGCAGTGTGGAGGAGGGAGGATGCATGCTGCAGCTCAGGTGGATAGAGGAGGAGGGATAATGCATGCTGCAGCTCAGGTGGACAGAGGTGGGAGGAGACATGCATGCTGCAGCTCAGGTGCATAAAGGATACATGCTGCAGTTCAGGTGGATAGAGGAGGCATGAATGTTGCAGCTCTGGTGGATAGAGGAGGAAGGAGGCATGCATGCTGCCACGCAGGGAAATAGATGAGCGGGAAGGTATGCATGCTGCATCTCAGCAGGGAGGAGACATGCTGCGGTTAAGAAGGGAGGAGGTGGAGGGAGATGGCATGCATGCTACAGCTCAGCCCACCCTATACAAACACTTGACAGACTGAGATTCCCTTTAATAAAACCTGTTATCCCAGATTTCCCAGTATCTCCTCCTGTTAGCTGCCATGTATGTAAGACGACTCGTAGACACAGTAATAAATGGACGCGGTTTAGGAACACTGGTGACATTATGGACGAGAGACAGACACAGGAAAGAGAAAATCACAGGAATCAGAAGACACAAGACGGATGGCACGTTTAATCGTCCAACAGAGAAGACATTGTCAGAGATACAAAGGCAGAGAGGAGATTTCTTATAGAACGTCCCAGATTTACAGTAACTGAGAATCTGTAGAAAGTCTTATATACACACGGGGGGGGGGGGGGGGGCGAGCGCACTGGGGTGCTAGGCCAGAGATTGCGGGGGGCTCAGGGGACCAAGAAGTTATTCCATGTATCTAAGAATAACCATGTATCTAATGTATCTACATCCCAACCCCCAGATCACCGACTCCTCACACACATATCCCATGAGGATTATTCTGCTAATACTGGTTCTGGGGTTCCCAAGTCGTCGTCCCCTCCCCAAAGCGATTGCATAATCCCTGGATATTGCTATGACATGACTTCTTCTATAGGATAACCTATGCATATGGCGGTGTGCATCACACCCAGCAGCCGGGTCATCACCCATATACAGAGGAGTAGCAGTAACACTAGTGATGGATGCGGCTACTGATCTATAGGGGATATACACAATGTTCTAGGACTATACTGACTGTAAGGAAATAACATAGGGAATAATACCTCTATGCGAGAGACAACATGGCTCCCATCCTCAGGGGGAAGCTACGCTCTCTGATTCTTTGTCGTTTTCAGGCTCTCTGTCAGGCTTACTAAGAAACAGACCCGCTCTTGTCCTCAGATCCATGACAGAAAGCAGAGATAGGAAACCTTACCAGCTGTGAGTGTTCCATAGGGGTATATAGGATCCCCATGCATTTCTTACTGCTGGCCATTATGTGGCCATAGTGTAAGGAGAGGTGTATACCTATATACAAGTATAAGGAGAGCTGTACATCTGTATACAGGTATAAGGAGAGCTGTACATCTGTATACAGGTATAAGGAGAGCTGTACTCTTCTCCCCCCCCCCCCATATGTATACGACTCATAACTATGGATCCTGTATACCCTTAGCCCTCCTATCAGCCATGTTTCTGTGGCGTTCCCGCTCTGATCATTAGGAATCTGTCATTTGCTGCCATTACACACAACTCCGCACTCAGCCGTCAGATCGGTTCATAACGTAACGTCCTAATACTCACTTTAAGATCTGCAGATCAGCGGCCTGAGGTATACAGGTATATTCACACACTGCAGATTTCCTACAGCAACATGAGAACATTCCCTCACACCAGCCACCAGTTTATCTAACCTCATCCAATCCCTTTAAGTTGATTAACGTTACTCTCTACCTGCTCTTTCTCTCGCCATCTTGGTTCGCGCTCTTCTCGCCATTGATAGCAGACGGTTCCTACAATACGGCACTAGAGATGGAGACACGTAAGAACAAGAGCTCGACATAATAACGGGTGTATATAGTTATACCTACACGGATTCCAGGGGCCAAATACCCACCTGACCCTCGTCTTAGCACCTAGAACAATTACCAATCAAAACTTATGACATTCACATAACACGCCGCAAGTCCCTTTAAGTTAATGCTCCCAAGGAACTTACCCAGAACAGGACCTGCCGGACCTTCAGTGATGTCAGTCATGTAATTAGTCACATGACACGGAGACTCCCCCTATAGATACTGTAACTTGGGACAATCTGTATTAAATTTGTGTGTCAGTCGGAATGTATGTAGCAGAGCTGTGTGCGTCTGTGTCTGTATATTGGTGTAGAAGACCTGTATTTGTCTGTGGGTATGTTTATGTAGCAGAGCTGTGTGTGTCTTTATGTGAAAAAGCTGAGTGTGTATGAAGCAGCAGATCTGTGTGTGTGCTTTGATGTAGCAGTGTTTTCATGCCGCAGAGCTGTGTGTGTGTTTTCATGCCGCAGAGCTGTGTGTGTGTTTTCATGCCGCAGAGCTGTGTGTGTGTTTTCATGCCGCAGAGCTGTGTGTGTATGATGCAGAAGAACTGTGTGTGTTTTCATGCAGCAGAGCTGTGTATGTGTGGGTATAATGTACTGGCATGAAGAGTGTTAACATAGCCCTGTCATTTCAATAAACTTTGACCCCTTCACTGCATTAACCCCTTCAATGCCTTAGAACACTAGGGAAATGTATTTACTTCTGGCGGAAGAAAATCAGTCCTGGTCGAGTCAAGGACGCAGAGGAGGCCCAGATCATAGGATACCGAGCAGTCTCTTGTAGAGCGCGTAGCGGGGGTCTCTATTACACAACCAAGACAGATTTCCATCCACTGAAGGTTCCTAATAAAAGACAGTGAGCAGAGAGATTGTAAACTGTGCAGAACCAATAAAAGCACATGAAGAAAACGGTATATCCTATAATCCTATATCCGTCCTTTCCACCACTTTGTTGCTGTGGAGCGTCATCCCCTTCTGCTTTGTGTATATCCTATTAGCTGCCCATGGGGTAAGTGTAACATTACGTGTCCAGGAGGAACAAGAGAGGAACGGCACAACCCAGATGTTCACACTAAGGAATAGGCGAGGAATTTCACACGGAATTCGTTCTTAATGTGACGCGTATTCTGTAACATTACGTTCTGCCTCTAAAATATGTACAGAGCAATGTCACATGGTGTTCAATAGGATTTCCGAGAAAACCCACAGAACTCAATGGAGATTTAAAGTTCCGCTCAAATTCCGTCAGAAGAGAAAACTTCATCAGAAACCTTTCCTCTTCATTGTGAACACAGCCTAAAGCAGACAAGTCAGAGGAGTATAGCAGTATCTCCCAGCTCTATAGCTGTATCAGAACTACAACTCCCAGCAAGCTAACTCAGCCACATGTGCAGAATTAGAGTCTGGGAAGCTAGAACAACAAATCTCTAGGAATATCATAGAAGACGCTGAATTAGATGCCAGGATCTTGCCTCTAGCTTATAGGTGAAAATTAGGTTTCCACAGAGAGATGACAGCAAAGGACAGAGGTCATAGCAGGAGACTAACACGGCGAATAAATAGGAGTAGGATGATGGATGGGCAGGTCGAGGAGCGGGACCCTGAACCTCAGGAATAAATTAAAGCAGTTTATTTGGTGTATTAAACAATGGCCACACTGTAACAGTATCGTACGGATAAAGCCAATCCCGCGTGGTCACCAGGTGGACGCTAACACTGCGCTGGATCCCACCGGGATTGCAAATATTGTAAAGCGCAGAGCTGTAGAGTATGTGGTCCTGAAAGACGAACATGTAATGTAAACGTAATCTCATTACCGTCCACCGGGAGGCGCCGCCACTGCAGGGTCAGCTACCAGTTCGGTGACTGTTTGCGCCAGTTTTCTTTTCTCCACGTGACGCCTAATCTAGGAGACGACAATGTGGACATAAAAAAACAACAAAACCAAAAAAACAGACTTGTGCGCTCCTGAATAGTATAAAATAATATTGCTGCCCTTGCAAATAAGAACCAGCCCGGCGGCCATCGGCAACTGGTTTCATGCACTTGCGCTGGGAGGTGATATCGACACGACAGGCTGTGTATCTGGGTCTCCTTGCCATGCATCGTACATAGGGATACAAACCAAACAGCGGAGGAGCTTCAGGCTGCTCTGGAACGGTGTAAACTCGAGGAGGATGAGACGGTGATATAAGACGCGAGCGGAGGAGATTGCAGCGATGGTTTCAATGAGGTCAGAGTGAGATTCCTGATTGTATATAGGTGTTGCACTTATATGAGGGTCTTTTCGTCTATTACCCCCCCCCCCCCTTCTGCCTCGTCCAGGATCTCCCGATTCTTTCATCTCCCGGGATCGGCAGGTCTCTCGGTGTAACGGTGCGCCCTCTTTGCAACGTGACACTTCCCGTTGGCTATGCATAGAAGGTTTAAAGCATTCTGGCGTCCGCCTCTGGCACCCTGACCTAGTACTAGTGTTAGCAAAATAAAAGAAAAACATGAATCTTCAGTGATTAAAGTGCAAATGGTTCGGCCAGCGGCAGTTCCTTTAAGTTTAGGAGACGTCGTCCCTATGAGATGTTTTCCAAGATATAAAAAATGAGTTCCATGGTTACCGGGCCTTCATTTATCTGGCATGTGCCCCCATGTATCACTGGTACCAAGGCACTGTCCAAGTCATGGGTGTAACGGGGAGGCAGAGGTTGCCCATTACTTCCTGCCTGGTATCCAACCTGAAAAACACAAAACCAAGCAATGTAGAGGTCACATCACCTGACCCCATCATCATACCATGCCCCATCACGAGACCTGCCAACAAGACATCTCACCTGGTCAGAGTCCAGAGTGACCCGCAGGCCCAGTCTGGTCATCCCATCTTCTTTTAGTAGCTTGAGATGTGGACAAAGTGCAAGACAGAAAGCTTTGGCCACGTTTTCAGTCAGTCTACTGTGGTCAGCAGGATCGCTAAGGCCGCTCTGCTGTTCCTCAGTGTCCAGAAAGAACACCTGGGAGATGGAAAAGGCATGGAGCTCAAGCAAAGACACTTAAATATGGTTTCTAGTGTAGGGAGAAAAAACCTACACCATCCAGCTGTTGCAAAACTACAACTCCTATTATGACCAGACAGCAAAAGTTTTAGCTCTCCAGGCATGATGGGAGTTGTATTTTTGCAACAGCTGGAGAGCCAAAGTTTCCTACCAATGTTCATGTGAAACCAGGGGTTGTCTTGTTTTGCATCCAGGTTTAGGGGAAAAAAAATATATAAACACAGCCTCCCCCTCCCCTCCCAGGTTGTGTGTGGTATTGCACTTCAGCTCTATTACCTAAAATGAAACCGAGCTGCAATACCACACCCAACCTGAGAACAGTGGGTTGGACTATTTTTGGAAGAAAGTGTGGCCTTGTTTTTCTAATCCTGGACAATTCCTTTAATGATTGCTGTTAGCCTTTAATATCTGTGCGTGGTGTTGGTGGCCACAGATGTGCAGCAGATCACCGCATTATTGCTGTTCTGGTGCAGTTAGTACTTTGCTCCACAATCCATTGAGATCACTAAGAGCACTGGCCGCCCTCATGGCGTAGCGCTCTCTAATGATGAATGGAGTGGAGTGGATTGGCATTATAGGGGGCATTTACCGGACTGTGGAGAACGCGTCTAACTGCACTACAAGGGCGGAGCGGATTTGTCTGTGAAACTTGCAGCGAGAAATCTGCACAGAACTCTGTACGTATGACATCTTCTTGCTATAGTACTGACACAGCTGCGCGGCTGTGCAAAAAAATGTAATAGGAAGATTTAAACCGATTTGGAGTTCCCGGCATTATAACGAATCATGATGCCGCGAGTTCAGTAATTTGGGTACATAGCACATCTCCCATGCCTGCACCGCAATCCAGGAATGTGTGAACGTCCCCTAACTCTGGAGATGTCCCTTCACTTGTGTTCTGTATTTCATTACTATAATCCATACCTCTGTCCAACGGATGATTTTGCCATTGGCTTTGTATTCGGAGCCGTGGGAAATCTTGACACTGGTAACAGACTCCAAGGATTTCCCATCGATGGGACTGGAAACACTGCAGAGAGAGAGATGGGATGGATGAGCTCCACCGCAGAGATGAGCGTACATTATAGCAGTCTTACACCTCGCCTCCTTTACCCCTTGTTGAAGTTTTTGTCATCTTCCACCCATTGTACATAGACGTGCTCCTGCATCTCCTCGGCATCCGCCTTCCCGCATGTGATGGTGTAGTCTTTCATCTCCCTCAAGGCTTGTCTTAGGGCGTCCATACTCTCTGCTGTGATCTGGACCATCACTCCGTCTATACACACAGAAAGAGAAAATGAGGATTTTATCTACTTCACTAAATTGCTGCTGCCGTTTAGAAAAACTCCATCGTAAGGTCCCACAAACAAGCGCCAATCAGTGAGACAATAAAATTCATCAAGCAGACGGGCCACACAAATGATCCTTGCAATATGTGTGCGGCCAGGGAAACTGACGGCGCAGATGTGAATATATCCACGCTGTCAGTTTCCAGATCACACAGCAGTGCACCAGGTAAGTATGCACTGCTTGTGAATACTTACCTGCTTGTGTCATCTATATACATATCTGTGCTGTCAGTTCCCCTTTGCTATCGGCCACACTCCATGTGTTTGGACTGGAAAATGGGCAGCTGATTGCAATAAATTTTCAACAATCAATCCCATTCCTTAGCTGATCGCTGTCACTTCTACGCAGGCTGTTTGTCAGCCAAAACAGCGTTTCTAGCAATGCTCCTGGCCGATTACTGACCTGCGTAAAATGCCCTTAAGTCTATGGGACCACAGGATAAAGATTATTGACAGTGGGGAAGTGATGTATGCTACCACTTGTTCTCCTGAGCTATTAGGGCATGCTGGGAGTTGTAGTTTTGCAACAGCCAGAATAAGAACCACCGCTCAATCACATTGTGACATTTGATGTTAGGGTTATTGAATGCTATCTGACAGTATATACACAGTAACTAGAAATACTACATGTACTGAATGCTCTTACGTACCTTCCACAATGCTAGACTTTGCCAAGAACCCAGAAGACGGCTTAAGTGCTCCGCTGAAGACAAAGAAGCTGGCACCGGTCACTAAAGAAATAGAGAGGTGTCACATGATCATGGCTGCCATCCTCCAGCTTGTTCTTCCTCCATGTAAAGCTATAGTGCGTATCCTCACCTTTGCGCGGCTGCTTATGAATACTGATGGCTTGTGTCTGGTAATTGCCGTCGTCGTTCTGCACACACACCAGGTGGGAATCGGCCTTCTGGTTGAAGCACGTGCCCCCGGCCAGGACATGCTCATTAGATTTGTTCATGGCTTTCATCATCTGATCATCAGGAAGTGAGAAAGAAAAAGAAAGATACAAAGAAGATCACTATAAACTGCAGGGAACAGCCACAGCAGCAGCAAATCCTCATAGAAAACCTCTCCTGCCCCAGACACTTCCTGACATGGACAGAGGCTAACACAAATCTGTCAAAAAGTTTTAATTGGTCAGGGTCTCAGTGCAGAGACCCCCAATGATCGTTAGATATGGCAGGGAGAAGTGCAAAGCTCAGTGCTTTACTCCCTACATTGATGTTTGATCCAACTTGAAGCAGGAGACCGGTTCCATAGACGGCTCCTGCAACAAGTGAGATAAAGCCAATCTGTGGGGGTCTCAGCGCAAGAACAAACAATTCACCCCATGTTATCAGCAAAGAAAATATGCAATGGCTGTATGGGTGCGCGCCTTACCAGCCCCAGATCGACAGATCCCTCATTTCCACCATTCCGACTGTCCTCTAAACCGAAATATCACACAATGATGTGAATTCAGGGCACTTTTTACCTTTTTGAGTGCAGAGACTCTGACCGAGCAAAAACCTCTAACACATCTGTGTGACAGTAACGCTGTAAAAGGTACGAATGCTCATACAGTTAGAATGAAGCAAGGCTAACCTCATTGTATCGATTACTAGGGATCTTGATGCTGGTTTTCCTGACTTCCATATCCACCACCAAGCCCTGGACCACCGGCAGCGTGTACTGATAGTTCCGAAAATCCTAAAAATAATACAAAGCAACAAAAAAAAGAAAAAAGGGTTTAAATTAATGATGGTCTGAAATTATTAATCAATATATACACTTAAACACATTATATATATATATACACACACACACACACACATTAGCGTTTGTCCTATATTACTTTATTCTACTGTAATACTATCTTACAATAAAAATAGTGACTAAAATTGAGCAGAAAACCAATAAACAGCATTTGTAGGCGGTCAGTGCAGATACTCACGGCCAAGACATTAATGATTGTGTGTCCGGTCTCCCCAAATAGCGGCTTCCGGAATCTGACGCTGAACAGCGGACAGGGGTACACTGCACAGAGAGAAGCTGCAGGTTACACAACTCTCATATTTAGGGGTAAAACGTGCAGAATCAGTCTGTGAGCTCCAGGCCTGCGCTCCATCTATTGTTCTGGACTAGAGATGGGCATAAGTGGAGTACACTGGTGTTGGATCGCTTGGTATTTGATTACAGGTTGCTGATGTTTCTTGGATGCCGACCTAGAGAGTCCTGGTGGATACAGCCATAGGCCGTATCCATGTTTTCCAGGACGCCATAGGGCGGCATCCAACTTCTCGCTCTGGGAAGCACAGACAGGGAATCCCTGCACTGCAGTGTTTCCCTGCACGGCATGATGTAGTAATATCATGTGGAACCTGCAACAAGACAGAAAGCGAGCAGATAGTCTGGACACCCAAACCCTGACTGGTCAACACTTCTGACGTCATGTTACAGCTCAGTCCACTCACTGACTGTAATGTTAACCTGGAGTAGATTACTGTAAAGGTGGCCATACACTTTGGACAGCTGTCAACAGTGCCATCAGCTCGAATTCCCCGACCTCCTCTATATACATGCATGCTCGGTGTGGCTGAGCACTCGTGTGTTCTGACAGGGATGGGAGGAGGAAGCCGCTTCCAGCGGATCCTCTTCCTAGAACTTGCTGCATTTCCACTCACGTCTGTACTCTGCTCCCAGGCGAAGCATCAGCCGCATAGGGAAAACCTTGGCCCACGGTGTCTCCCATTTCTGAATGAGGATCCCAAACAGGTAGGGCTGTGCAGGGAGAACCAGGTCTTGCAGGGACTGATACGTGGGTGTAACATACAGGAACCCTCCATGTTCCTTGCTGCCTAGGAAGCTTCGGCTCAAAAAAGAGTGTCCCAAGTTTCCAATCATGTTACCTGTGATAGAAGCAAATACAGAGATGTAAAACCGTGTGTAATATAGAGAGAATGCCTCAAAGATGTCAAACCTGCTTCCCTCTAGAACTACCATTCCCATCATGAATGGACAGCTAGAACTAAAAGCTTTGGCCATCCAGACATGATGGGGATTGTAGTTTTGTTGGAGCGACGTGGGTCTGACGGCTTGTCGCGGCTTTTATACTGTGCACTTGGGCTCTGACCCGTCCCTATAAGCTATAAGTCAGAGGCAGAGCCCTAAGTCACGTATGTAACATCAGTGTGTGACTGGAGGATGACGCATCAATGTCAGGGAAATAGAGAACACAAAACTGTTGTCACATGAATGTGAATGATATCATCCTCCATCTTCCATTATCACCTACCTGCCAAGGCTTCCCGGTAAATCTCCACAAAGTGACAGAACACGTCCCTGGGCAGACACTTCTCATCAGGCAGACATTGCAGGAGGATAACCAGCTCGGCTTGGCCCACAGCATGCATCCCCTTTGTGGTGAAACACCAGCACTTCCTATTCACATCTGCAGGGAGCAAAGGCAGACGGCACTAAGTCACCCTGCACCGAATCCACTACTACTGTGACACAGTGATGGGCTACTCCCTGCATCTACTACTACTACTGTGACACAGTGATGGGCTACTCCCTGCATCTACTACTACTGTGACACAGTGATGGGCTACTCCCTGCATCTACTACTACTGTGGGTGATGAGCTACCCCCTGCATCTACTACTACTGTGACACAGTGATGGGCTACTCCCTGCATCTACTACTACTACTGTGACATAGTGATGGGCTACTCCCTGCATCTACTACTACTGTGACACAGTGATGGGCTACTCCCTGCATCTACTACTACTGTGACACAGTGATGGGCTACTCCCTGCATCTACTACTACTGTGGGTGATGAGCTACTCCCTGCATCTACTACTACTGTGACACAGTGATGGGCTACTCCCAGCATCTACTACTACTGTGACATAGTGATGGGCTACTCCCTGCATCTACTACTACTGTGGGTGATGAGCTACCCCCTGCATCTACTACTACTGTGACATCTCCAGTATTCCAGTACTTATCAGCTGCTGTATATCCTGCAGGAAGTGGTGTATTCTTTCCAGTCTGACACAGTGCTCTCTGCTGCCACCTCTGTCCATGTCAGGAACTGTCCACAGCAGGAGAGGTTTTCTTTGGGGATTTGCTGCTGCTCTGGACAGTTCCTGACATGGACAGAGGTGGCAGCAGAGAGCACTGTGTCAGACTGGAAAGAATACACCACTTCCTGCAGGATATACAGCAGCTGATAAGTACTGGAAGACTGGAGATAGGTTAATTACAAATCTGTATACCTTTCTGACACCAGTTGATTTAAAAGGAAAGAAATTATATTGGCGTTCCCCTCTAATTTACTTATCTCTAATAACAGGAAAGGGGGCAGGTAAACAGGCAGAATAAGCAGGTGTTAATCCATCATTAATAACTTTCTTCGTCTATTTCATCAAATAAATTTTTTGAAGATACAAAGAAAATGGGAAAAGAAAAATAAATAAATCACTGAGCACCATTGATGAACGGCCACGTAATACATAACGTATATGGAGAATACAGGACTACATTACACTCTTCTCCTTCTCATGCACTCGGCCCAGCAGGGTAGCCAGGGGGTCCTTACTACTAAAGGATCCGGCTCAGGTTCATGGCCCAATCTTCAGATTTTAAAGAATTTTTCTTTCCAAAGCTGGAGCCGAATACACCTGACGCTCCCAGCTCATCCTATGTCCAGGGAGAAGAGGAGGACGGGTGTGATCCTCCTCTTGCCCCTTATGAGGTCACATGACACCGGGGGCAGCACTTCTGTTCATGTTAACACTTCCTCCTCTTGTTTAGAAAAAAAGGAATGTGTAAATAAGCTCCTCTAATTCTGCACTTATGCCGACTGCTTCCCTACCAATATCTGTTAGATACCACAGTGCAGGTAGTGCCCATACTGTATACCTCCCTCCCCCTGTAGTTGCCTATGTACCCCTTTGTCCCCCCCTATTCAGCACCCCCTACTGTGCAGATGGGGGCTAACAATCCTGGCCCTGATTGGCTGATGCTCAGCACCTAGTGTCAGGGATCTGGTCAGCTGACTAATTAGGGTTTATACTTCCAGCCTTCTCCATATAGCCTATAGAATGGAGCTAGGGCTTATTTTGGGAGAAACAATGTAGAGAAGGAAAACTCTGCCCAAACTCCCGCCATGTTGTCAGTCACTGTCTGCACAGCGCCCTGCATCACTAACAGGGAGACATTATGTGAATGAGGGTTTGGATTCCTCTCCAGATATTAGATGGCTGCTATGCTGGGATACATCACAGTGGTTTATTGACCCCTTCCTCTGCACAAACTCTTTGGACTCAACAACATGACGTACAATTCACAATCTTCACCATTGCCAAAAGATTTGCGTTCAGGACAAACACGAGGGGATCGGGTCCACCGTCCTCCAGCTGCTGCATGACCGACATTTGGGAGGGACGTTCTTCTACGGCGTAATCTATGGAAACGAGACATTTCGCTGAGATTATCCATCATAACCAGTCAGAAATCTTACGTGTGGGTATAACGCATGGAGACGTAAAACTAACTTTTTGTTATGGAAAAAAATATCTGTAATAAAAACTGATTTAAAAAAAAAAAAAAGTGCAAGAGTTTTGTAATTTACTTCTATTAAAAATCTCCAGTCTTCCATTACTTAGGAGCTGTTGTATGTCATAGACATAGGTATGCAGGACATACAGCAGCTGATAAGTACTGGGGGACTGGAGATTTTTTTTTATAGAAGTAATTTACAAACCTCTGGCACTTTCTGACACCAGTTGATTTGAAAGAAAAACATTTAGTGTAGTTGCCCTTTAAGGCAGCAATAACGTCTTATGATACAGAAGACATCACTTATTCTTAATATTCACCTCCTTTCACGCCGGTGGAGATAAGAATAGGGGGAAGCCCGTCCTCTGGTATAAGGTTCATGGCGCTGCCGACCTGAGCGATACTGCCGCAGAACCCAGACGTGTTCTCAGTCTACGACATAAAGACAACAACGAAGATGACAAATAAAACCACGAAAGTTCTTCTCGTGTCCGGCAGTGATTATATTATAGGATCCATGGTGTGTATAGGTGTCTCAGTGGTGCAGCCTCACCTCAGGTGACGGGGAGTTGCTCGGGGAGGATTTGTTAGTGTCATGTGATACAGTCAGGTTGCCAGCCGCCGGCGCTGTGCTCACTTTTCCCGCATCGGCCGCTTCCCCATTTGGTAATATGCCATCTGCAAACCAGACCCTCCTCTGCTCCCTGGACTGTGACCCTATAAAAATCACACAGTCACATTTACTTTTCTTTCTCTTGTAAAAACCTTTGTTTCCTTTTGCATGAGCTGCGTTACTTCCATACCCGGACCAAAGTCACTTAGATGATATACTGCAAGTATATAAAGGTTCCTGTCACCATACAAGACACCGACCACAAGACGTTATTTAACAGGAATGTTAAGGACCATAGTGACCGAAATACCAGCAAACAATGGAAGAGCGAGCTGAGAGTCCTCTGGGGGGAAGAATGGAATCTCAGGAAGTGACACACCTCGAAGGGGGGAGGGGAGAAAACATTCCCATCATCTATCCTGATACATCGTCAAGTCATGAAGTATTATTACTTATCTTAAAGGAAATATCCAGACTTAGAAAAACATGGCCACGCTCTTTCAGAAACACCGCCCCTCTTGTCCTCTGGTCGGATGTGTGGGGGTTTTCAGCTTGGTTCTATTGAAGTGAATGGAGCTAAATTGTAATACCACACACAACCTGAGGACAGGGGAGGCACTGTTTCTGGATGAAAGAGGATGTGTTTTTCTAGTGTGGGATAACCCCTTTAAAGGGGAACTTATCAGCAGGTTAGCGCGAGGGGTGCTGAGGATGAAGGTATATTTCTTACCTTCATCCTTGGCGCCATTCCTATGCAGCTTGTAGTGTAATCCTGTGTCCGCTAAGGCCGTTTCAAGCACAGGGGATGGGGCTACGGCCTGCACCTTCTAATGATTACCAGTGGAGCGGGCTGGCCATCGGTGGTGCTCTATGAGGCAGTAGCCCCACCCCCAGTACGCTAAACGGCCTCACCCGACACAGGATTGCACTAGAAACTGCACGGGAAAGGCGCTAAGGATGAAGGCTCCGCACTACAGGGAGCTATCAGCAGTTTAGACTCACACAACTTGCTGACAGTTTCCCTTTAAGAGAAGCTGGGAAACATTTCTAGCATATACATACAACTTCTCTTGAGTCAGAGCATCGCCTTATAAAATATATTCAGCAATTTGTGGATTTTGGACTCGCCTTCGGTTCCTGGATGCTTCAGGACCCCAACAGGCACCATGACAGTAGGAGGAGGGGAGCTGAGGGCTCCTGAAGCTTGTGCCTGTTGCATCGGGGGGATGGTGGAGCAGTACTCGGCCGGGTTGTTGGGATTCGGGCTCTGGACTGAGGCGCTCATCATGTTCTCCCAGGCTTGGGCTGAAAAGCAACAAAAATACTACCTAAAAATGGTAAAAATCGTAAAGAGTAAAAACAATCATCCTTAAAGTGCCAGTGGAGCTTCAAAAAACTTTTGACAGGTCAGAGATGTGTGTAAAGTTTTGATGGCTCCGGGTCTGAGCGTTCAGATGCCGTCTGACGGCCAGAATGAGCGGGGAGAGGCCGTCACTTACCATTGATGAGCACAGAATGGCAGATGACACACACACGAGCCTCCTTCTTATCCATGTACAGTAGTTTGCATTTCAGGCTGCAGCAGGCGGCACAGAAGACCTGATAGAGGATGAGGGTAGTAGTCACTGCACTAACAGAAGAAGATCTCGATACATATAGCAATGACAACACATGCCCCAAGGGGGTTATTTGGCCTTCCAGTAGGGTTATGGGTTTATCATCTTGGACCTTCGCTAGCAAATGCTTATAGTCAACCTAAGATCTGCTCTTAAAGGAACCTCTCATACACTTTCCCAGCAAGTCTGCAGTCCGCTCCTAAAGTGAGTGGTGGACAGAAATTATGGACATCCTTTAGACTTGTAGGGGTATTACAATGCAAGTCTATGGGGCTTCAGACAACTTTTTGGGAGACCTTTAGCTCTGTACCATAATAACAGCCCCTGCCCCCTATGGACTTACCTTTCCACACGCTCTGCAGTGGTGTCTCCGTTTGGTAAATGTAAACCTGGCCTCACATTTCATACAGTTCGGGGCTTGAGAATCAGGGACCCAGACTGGGGCCACCTCCCCTAGCGTAGTGAATGGCTTGGCGGCAGGAGCCCCATACTGCCCAGCGAGGAGGTCATTATCGGGGCTGTCTGGGGACACTGCAAGGCACGGACTGTTGGGGCCCCTGTAATCTCCTAGCAGGTCCCCGTTTGCATCAAATCCAGGGCTGCGGATTCCGGCTTCGTCCCGGAGAGCGTCCGACACAATGATGTCGTTCTGACTGGTCTTGTTGAAGGCGTCGTTTTTGTTTTTGGAGCTACAGCCGGCGTTGGGGGGAACCAGGTCGCACTGTAACATTTCAGATAATGGCTTTGGGATCTGCAGCTTGAGATGAGTGGGCTGCTTTGGGCGTGCTCCACCATAGGGGACACTAAGAGGTTGCATGCAGCTGGTTGACGTCTGCCCATGCACAGGCGCCACCTGACCGCAGAGGCCATGCAAGTGAGTCTTCAAGACATCACCGCAGGCATTTACCATAAGTCCTCTCCCCTCGGGGACCTCATCTTCCCTCTGCTCGTAAACATTAGCGTAATATTCCGATTTGCACTCCTCGATCTCCTTCTCCTCGGTCACGGAGTCTTCTTTCGATGGTAAACTCTTTGGGTTATGAGCTGCGGGTGGGTTTTGCATTCCATAGGAATCACACCCGTTTTGGAGAGACATTAATGCATTGGATCCATCAGCGTGACACAGGTCACTTTCCCCATCGTTCATCACAACTTTTCCCGGGTCTCCATCTTCATTGTCCACTTCAGACTTTTCATCCCTATCTAGAGTCTCCTTATCCCCATTCATCACCAAACAGTGTGAGAGGTGCCCCCCCAGCAGTCCAGGAGACCCGTCCGGCTGGAGACCATCACTATCCACTGTACTCGGCTCAACATCTACAGAGACCGTGACCACCTGTTTATCTGTCGATGGAAGAAAAGAGGCTTTTAGATGCTTTTCACTAGAATCTTCCCCTAAAACATTGATGGTATTTGGACCATCGAGTGGACAGGACAGAATTTTATTGTCATTTTCTGTACTGGAAACAACACGTTTGCTGGGAGAAAGCGGACACAGCTCAGACATGGGGGGCACAGGACGGGGCGGACTATTAAGGTCTTCAGTGCTATTAATGCTACTACGTCTCTGCGCGGCGTTACGGACACGAGCGTCGATGGTTGCAGAGATCTGGGCCACAGTTTTGCAGTCTGGATCGGTCTGTGGTTGATGATTGGTATCGGCCACAGGTAAGGTCTTGTTATTGTCCGCAGCATTGTCAGAGTTCACCATAGCTTGGCTCGTAGTAGATGGACACTCTCCAGGAGCAGCGCTTTCACCGCAGCTCATATTTAGGGTAATGTCAGCCAGCAGTGACTCGTCTCCACACGGCAAAGTGTCTGTACTGCATATGTTTGCTGGCTGGGCTTTCCTGTCCTCAGCCATGCTGGTGGTGGTGTCTTCTGTCACCATAGTGGTAAGCTCGGGGGCTATACGTTCAATCTCTCCATTGGGACAAGGCGTCAAGCTGGGTGATCGGTCTTTGAGGTGCGCCTCGATGGCAATGATCGATTTACTGACATTGTCCAGAGCGGAATTTTCTGTCAGGCGAGAAGGAGGATTTAGGATCTGATTCCACTTTGCGTCCAATAATCTTGGTGAAACGTTCTCATCTAAAAAAAAAAAAAAAGAATGCAAGAAAACACTCGATTACCGCTAGTATAGGTTAAAGGGCAAGTCTGGTGTCTAAAGAGCTGAGGAGGAGGTAGCTGAAAATAACATGCACCTACCTCCCCGGCTCCAGCACTGGGGTCTGCTGTCCTCCGCTCTGGTTCCCAGTTTGTGCTCTGGGAGAGGTCCTGCCTCGGCCGCTAACTGGCAGGGCTGACACATCACTAGCTCAAACCAGGGACCGGAAACCGGAGCGGGGAACAGCGGACCCCATCGCTGGAGCTGGCGAGGTATGTGCATGGTGTTATGAAAAAAAAATGTCCGACACCAGACCCGAACAGTCAGTATATGATTGTCCGCGGCTGCAGAAGTTGGAGTCCTGGTGGATACAGCAAAACTACAATTCCCATCATGCCTGGACAGCCAAAGCTTTAGCTCTCCAGGCATGATGAAGGTTCCCCATCCCTGATCTATGGCTGTATCCACCAGGACTCCCTACTACTATTGCATAAAACTTCTTCAGCCACTGGTAATCATATGCCGAGCGGTCGGGATTGGAAACATTGCCGAACCCAAACAGCTTGACAGGTGCGCTCAACCCAAACAGCTTGACAGGTGCGCTCAACCCAAACAGCTTGACAGGTGCGCTCAACCCAAACAGCTTGACAGGTGCGCTCAACCCAAACAGCTTGACAGGTGCGCTCAACCCAAACAGCTTGACAGGTGCGCTCAACCCAAACAGCTTGACAGGTGCGCTCAACCCAAACAGCTTGACAGGTGCGCTCAACCCAAACAGCTTGACAGGTGCGCTCAACCCAAACAGCTTGACAGGTGCGCTCAACCCAAACAGCTTGACAGGTGCGCTCAACCCAAACAGCTTGACAGGTGCGCGCAACCCAAACAGCTTGACAGGTGCGCTCAACCCAAACAGCTTGACAGGTGCGCTCAACCCAAACAGCTTGACAGGTGCGCTCAACCCAAACAGCTTGACAGGTGCGCTCAACCCAAACAGCTTGACAGGTGCGCTCAACCCAAACAGCTTGACAGGTGCGCTCAACCCAAACAGCTTGACAGGTGCGCTCAACCCAAACAGCTTGACAGGTGCGCTCAACCCAAACAGCTTGACAGGTGCGCTCAACCCAAACAGCTTGACAGGTGCGCTCAACCCAAACAGCTTGACAGGTGCGCTCAACCCAAACAGCTTGACAGGTGCGCTCAACCCAAACAGCTTGACAGGTGCGCTCAACCCAAACAGCTTGACAGGTGCGCTCAACCCAAACAGCTTGACAGGTGCGCTCCTAAGCTTGGCTTCCTAAGCCCCAGGCTACAGCACCCAAAGAGCTTCCATGGTCTATACCAGTGGGCATCAACCTGCGCCTCTCCAGATGTCACACACTATAACTCCCAGCAAGCACATGCCTAGGTGGGCTAGAAGAGCGACATACTGGAGACCCCTGAACGAGAGATATTCATCCCATCAGATTTACTGACGCACCTTCGTTCTTTTCAAACTCGTCTAATACTTTGTCCAGGTTGCACGATTCTTCCTCGAAGTAGTTCTCCATTTGTTAGGGACCCTTCAGGCTGAGGTGCCAACCTACAAACAAGAAGGAGCCATTAAGTTACCTAGCAGAGAAATTTATATTATTATTAAAAAGATTGAGTGAGTCCCTAACAAGTCCCAAAGGACGGAAATACAGTCCGATCTGCTGGCAGCGCGTTATATATGCGGGGGGAGCGGAGCAGAGGGATAGACAGACCTGATAACTTGTCATATACACATGGAAACCTCTACTCACTCTGGGCTAAGGGCCCTATTACACCCACAGATTATCTGACAGGCGGAATCTCAGTCTTTACTTTATTACCTGGTCTCTGTTTATAATCCATTCCTGGCTTTGGCTCAAAAAAATCTGTCACATAATCTGTTGGTGTAATAGGGCCCCAAGTGGTCACGTGGGCGGTCCTACTCAGTGACTGACAGCGGGGGGCTTCTGTGTGATGAGGGGGAAGAGAGAGCGGGGGGCTTCTGTGTGATGAGGGGGAAAAAGCGGGGGGGGGAGAGAGCGGAGGGGGGGGCTTCTGTGTGATGAGGGGGAAGAGAGCAGGGGCTTCTGTATGATGAGGGGGGAGAGAGAGCGGGGGCTTCTGTATGATGAGGGGGAGAGAGAGCGGGGGCTTCTGTGTGATGAGGGGGAGAGAGCGGGGGGCTTCTGTGTGATGAGGGGGAGAAAGAGCGGGGGCTTCTGTGTGATGAGGGGGAGAAAGAGCGGGGGGCTTCTGTGTGATAAGGGGGGGAGCGGGGGGCTTCTGTGTGATGAGGGGGAAGAGAGCGGGGGGGCTTCTGTGTGATGAGGGGGAAGAGAGCGGGGGGGGGCTTCTGTGTGATGAGGGGGGAGAGAGCGGGGGGGGGCTTCTGTGTGATGAGGGGGAGAGTGGGGGTCTTCTAGGAATTAGGGGAAGGAAGCGGGGGGCTTCTGTGTGATGAGGGGGGAGAGAGCGGGGGGCTTCTGTGTGATGAGGGGGGAGAGAGCGGGGGGGGGGCTTCTGTGTGACCCAGACATAACAGATCCTTGTGTCACGGAAGTTGCGTGCTCGCCGGATCTCATATCGGGGTCACTTTCACCAGCAATGTGAGCGGAATGACAATGGAGATCTACCCCCCCCCCCACCTCCGGGTGACGCAAATTAATGACTCCGGCTAAAATTAAACTATAATCCCATTAACAATTCTCAGAAGAAATAGCAGATAGAATGACACAAATCTAATATCAGCGATCGGGAGGAGAGAAAGAAGAGCGGAAAAGAGGATTTAGGTTCGGAACGAGTAACGCGCGGTCTGCGGAGGAACCGAGGCCAAAGCATCCAACATATGGGAGGTCGCTGCCCTGACATGAAGAACGTCCATCATACAGGTCATACTGTGCATGAGGCCCGGAGCAGGGCCAGGTTATAGAGTATAGAGCAGTGGGCGTTCCTAATCATCATCATCAGCCTTCCTGGTATCAGCGGGCATATAAAGAGTATGATCCCTACCCCAGGACCATGACTCCCAGATACACTGCTGCATATCAGCAGGAGAGGTTTTCTATGGGGATTTGCTGCTGCTCTGGACAGTTCCTGACATGGACAGAGGTGACAGCAGCGAGCACTGTGTCAGACTGAAGAAAATACACCACTTCCTGCAGGACATACAGCAGCTGATAAGTATGGGAAGACAGGAGATTTTTTTTTTAATAGAAGTAAATAACAAATCTGTATAAATTTCTGACACGAGTTGATCAGAAAGAAAAATATTTTCGCCCTTTTACTCTCTCTGAAGGGCTCTGATGTGCACTACTTTATAGCCGTACACTATGCCATGAGCGCTATTTATTTTCTATACGATTAAAGGCGGCAGCGTTTATGGACGTGTGTACAGAGAGCAATGGGCTCACCGTGTGATGGCAGAATAGGCAATTATGGAGAATAAAAGCCTCTATAATATAGATGTGTATATATATATATATATATATATATATATATATATATATATATATATACACATACACACATACACACACACACCACACACACACAGTATACATACACCGCAGACACAGCAGTTTTATGAATAATCCGTCATTACAGTCTGAATAACCAATCAAGTCTCATCAATATCCCATCAAGAATAAAGCGGCAGCTGCAGGAGAGACACAGCGTCCACCCGACCACCGCCATATCCCACCAACGTATAAGAGTGGGAGTCAGTGACAGTCAGTGCGGACCCCCGGGGGGCTATAAGGGATAATCCAGCCTGAGATTACAGCCACGCCATCATTGCAGCCGCCATAAGTCGGAGAGGTATAGAGGTTACTGCATGTACCCAGGGAGGGAACATCTGCCGCAGCCCGACCATATGGCGGTACTACGTAGTGTTACATATCTATCACTATCCAAGGTGCTCCATACTGGGCCGCTCATATACCCCGGCTGTACAGCGGATCCCACACACTGTCTGGTTGTATATCAGAGCCGCTCATATACCCCGGCTGTAGAGCGGATACTAGAGTCTAGTTGTATATCAGAGCCGCTCATATACCCCGGCTGTACAGCGGATACTACACACTGTCTGGTTGTATATCAGAGCCGCTCATATACCCCGGCAGTACAGCGGATACTACACAGTGTCTAGTTGTATATCAGAGCCGCTCATATACCCCGGCTGTACAGCAGATACTACACAGTGTCTAGTTGTATATCAGAGCCGCTCATATACCCCGGCTGTACAGCGGATACTAGAGTCTAGTTGTATATCAGAGCTGCTCATATACCCCGGCTGTACAGCGGATCCCACACACTGTCTGGTTGTATATCAGAGCCGCTCATATACCCCGGCTGTACAGCGGATACTAGAGTCTAGTTGTATATCAGAGCCGCTCATATACCCCGGCTGTACAGCGGATACTACACACTGTCTGGTTGTATATCAGAGCCGCTTATATACCCCGGCTGTACAGCAGATACTACACAGTGTCTAGTTGTATATCAGAGCCGCTCATATACCCCGGCTATACAGCGGATACTAGAGTCTAGTTGTATATCAGAGCCGCTCATATACCCCGGCTGTACAGCGGATACTACACACTGTCTGGTTGTATATCAGAGCCGCTTATATACCCCGGCTGTACAGCGGATACTAGAGCCTAGTTGTATATCAGAGCCGCTCATATACCCCGGCTGTACAGCGGATACTAGAGTCTAGTTGTATATCAGAGCCACTCATATACCCCGGCTGTACAGCGGATCCCACACACTGTCTGGTTGTATATCAGAGCCGCTCATATACCCCGGCTGTACAGCGGATACTAGAGTCTAGTTGTATATCAGAGCCGCTCATATACCCCGGCTGTACAGCGGATACTACACACTGTCTGGTTGTATATCAGAGCCGCTCATATACCCCGGCTGTACAGCAGATACTACACAGTGTCTAGTTGTATATCAGAGCCGCTCATATACCCCGGCTATACAGCGGATACTAGAGTCTAGTTGTATATCAGAGCCGCTCATATACCCCGGCTATACAGCGGATACTAGAGTCTAGTTGTATATCAGAGCCGCTCATATACCCCGGCTGTACAGCGGATACTACACAGTGTCTAGTAGTATATCAGAGCCGCTTATATACCCCGGCTGTACAGCGGATACTAGAGTCTAGTTGTATATCAGAGCCGCTCATATACCCCGGCAGTACAGCGGATACTACACACTGTCTGGTTGTATATCAGAGCCGCTCATATACCCCGGCTGTACAGCGGATACTACACAGTGTCTAGTTGTATATCAGAGCCGCTCATATACCCCGGCTATACAGCGGATACTAGAGTCTAGTTGTATATCAGAGCCGCTCATATACCCCGGCTGTACAGCGGATACTAGAGTCTAGTTGTATATCAGAGCTGCTCATATACCCCGGCTGTACAGCGGATCCCACACACTGTCTGGTTGTATATCAGAGCCGCTCATATACCCCGGCTGTACAGCGGATACTAGAGTCTAGTTGTATATCAGAGCCGCTCATATACCCCAGCTGTACAGCGGATACTACACACTGTCTGGTTGTATATCAGAGCCGCTTATATACCCCGGCTGTACAGCAGATACTACACAGTGTCTAGTTGTATATCAGAGCCGCTCATATACCCCGGCTATACAGCGGATACTAGAATCTAGTTGTATATCAGAGCCGCTCATATACCCCGGCTGTACAGCGGATACTACACACTGTCTGGTTGTATATCAGAGCCGCTTATATACCCCGGCTGTACAGCGGATACTAGAGCCTAGTTGTATATCAGAGCCGCTCATATACCCCGGCTGTACAGCGGATACTAGAGTCTAGTTGTATATCAGAGCCACTCATATACCCCGGCTGTACAGCGGATCCCACACACTGTCTGGTTGTATATCAGAGCCGCTCATATACCCCGGCTGTACAGCGGATACTAGAGTCTAGTTGTATATCAGAGCCGCTCATATACCCCGGCTGTACAGCGGATACTACACACTGTCTGGTTGTATATCAGAGCCGCTCATATACCCCGGCTGTACAGCAGATACTACACAGTGTCTAGTTGTATATCAGAGCCGCTCATATACCCCGGCTATACAGCGGATACTAGAGTCTAGTTGTATATCAGAGCCGCTCATATACCCCGGCTATACAGCGGATACTAGAGTCTAGTTGTATATCAGAGCCGCTCATATACCCCGGCTGTACAGCGGATACTACACACTGTCTGGTTGTATATCAGAGCCGCTCATATACCCCGGCTGTACAGCAGATACTACACAGTGTCTAGTAGTATATCAGAGCCGCTTATATACCCCGGCTGTACAGCGGATACTAGAGTCTAGTTGTATATCAGAGCCGCTCATATACCCCGGCTGTACAGCGGATACTAGAGTCTAGTTGTATATCAGAGCCGCTCATATACCCCGGCATATTCACAAACAGCTCCCCACTCATCTTCAGTTTGGGTGCAGTATTGCAGCTGAGTTCTATTGAAGTGAATGGAGCTGAAGTGTAATACCGCACACAAAGGTTGTACTTGTTCTGATCTGGTGGAAAATTCACCCCAATATTATGTTTGTTTGTTTTTTTATGAATTTCTGACATTATCGAGCAGGGATGGGGAACCTGCGGCCCTCCAGCTGCTGCAAAACTACAATTCCCATCATGTCTACACAGCTGAAGCAAAGCATGATGGGAATTGTAGTTTTGCAACAGCTGATGGGCCGCAGGCTCCCTATCCCTGTTATAGAGGATGTTAGCCTGTATACACCTCGGCGTCCTTTCTTCCTGTGTCTGTAGCGCGGCCCATAGATTAATGTGTCCCTGTGGGGGAGATTATTACCCTTCATCTCATCTTACAAAAGAAATCCTTCAAAAATCGCAAAAAAACAACGGGAACAATGCGGATGACGCAGAAATCCCCACTGTGCGTTACACAAGATGTGATGGCAGGCAGCGGGCAGCCGTACAGGTGAATGGAAGAGCCTGATCACAGAGCTGCCGCCTGACATCACACGTCCCAGCGATCACAGGGTCAGAGCCTTGTACTGGGGTCTATACCAGCGCCCCCCCCCCCCCCCGTAATGTCACACGCCGGAGGCAATGACCTCATGCACACAATGACCTACAAAAAGTTGTCATGCGTGTTATTCATTGATGGCGCGGTGTGGCGTGCCAGCGCAGGAAGTCACGGGCAGCCGCCTGCTGAATAATGCAATGCCTGCAGACACAGGACGGCTGCTGTGCGGCTCGGCACTATTATAAGCTTATAATAACCATCCCGGCAAATGCACAGACTAAGATTACCTCTAAGTCCTGAACCATAAGGCTACGTTCACACAATGTTATTTTATTATGACAAGAACGGCCATAGTTTGCAATTAAAACAATGGCCGTTCTTTTAATAATGAAATCATTTGCATTGAAGTCAATGCAAACAGCGACCGTTGTGCACACAATATATTAAACAATGGCCGTTGTTCATACAATATATTAAACAATGGCCGTAGTGCGCTACAGCCATGGAAATAATTGACATGTTAATTATTTCCGGCTGTTGAGCATTGAAATCAATGCAATTTTCATGGCTATAACGGCCGTTTTTCTTTAGATACATGAAGACGCCTAAAACTACGAATATAAAAAATCCAAAGACGTCAGTATTACACTGCAAATCAATCTATTACATTATATATAATATATACGGCAGAGGATCACCTATATATTCCAGCTGATGCAGAACTACAACTCCCATCATGCCCGGACAGCCAAAGCTTTAGCACAGGATCAGGAATGTATGTACACAGTGACCCCACCAGCAGAATAGTGAGTGCAGCTCTGGAGTATAATACAGGATGTAACTCAGGATCAGTAATGTAATGTATGTACACAGTGACCCCACCAGCAGAATAGTGAGTGCAGCTCTGGAGTATAATACAGGATCAGTAACTACATTCATAAGATTCATAAATACATTCATAGGATGCATTCAGTGGTAATAAGCATAAAAATGCAGCCATATTATGTGGTTCGGGCAGCATGAAACTAGTGACCAGTCCCCTCAAAGCACCTGACATCATCAAAGTTTTTACACTTCTGCACAGGACCCGGCCGGATCAGATATTTCTTTTCCCGGACCCCCACATCACTGCGGCCCCCCACTACATGGCAGTCACATGTTACACTGAGATCATGCTGGTGATAGGAACGTTTATTGTCACATCTCGGCTAATATCAGCATCTGCTGGCGCACAATCCGGCTTTTAATTAAAGAAACATAAGGCCGACTGGAGGCAGAATGAAGCAATAAAAATGTGTACATCACATTCCAGCAATGTACCGCTCATGTGAAGACAACGGGGAGCCGGGCGCAACCTGCAAGCAGAGCCCACCACCCTGCAAGCAGAGCCCAGCACCCAGCACCTAGAGCCCACCACCCTGCAAGCAGAGCCCAGCACCCAGCACCTAGAGCCCACCACCCTGCAAGCAGAGCCCAGCACCTAGAGCCCACCACCCTGCAAGCAGAGCCCAGCACCTAGAGCCCACCACCCTGCAAGCAGAGCCCAGCACCTAGAACCCACCACCCTGCAAGCAGAGCCCAGCACCTAGAGCCCCACACCCTGCAAGCAGAGCCTAGCACCTAGAGCCCGCACTCTGCAAGCAGAGCCCAGCACCCAGCACCTACAGACCTGCACCCTGCAAGCAGAGCCCAGCACCTAGAGACCTGCACCCTGCAAGCAGAGCCCAGCACCTAGAGACCCGCACCCTGCAAGCAGAGCCCAGCACCTAGAGACCCGCACCCTGCAAGCAGAGCCCAGCACCTAGAGACCCGCACCCTGCAAGGACAGCCCAGCGCTCAGCACCCAGCACCTAGAGCCCACCACCTTGCAAGTAAAACCCAGCACCCAGAGCCCACCACCCTGCAAGCAAAACCCAGCACCCAGAGCCCGGCAGCCTGCAAGCAGAGCCCAGCACCCAGAGCCCACCACCCTGCAAGCAGAGCCCAGCACCCAGAGCCCGGCAGCCTGCAGAGCCCAGCACCCAGAGCCCACCACTCTGCAAGCAGAGCCCAGCACCTAGAGCCCAGCACCCTGCAAGCAGAGCCCAGCACCCAGCACCTAGAGGCCAGCACTAAGCACCTAGAGCCCACCACCCTGCAAACAGAGCCCAGCACCTAGAGCCCGGCAGCCTGCAAGCAGAGCCCAGCACCCAGCACCTAGAGCCGGCCACCCTGCAAGCAGAGCCCAGCACCCAGCACCTAGAGCCCACCACCCTGCAAGCAGAGCCCAGCACCTAGAGCCCACCACCCTGCAAGCAGAGCCCAGCACCTAGAGCCCACCACCCTGCAAGCAGAGCCCAGCACCCAGAGCCCACCACCCTGCAAGCAGAGCCCAGCACCCAGAGCCCGGCAGCCTGCAAGCAGAGCCCAGCACCTAGAGCCCAGCACCCTGCAAGCAGAGCCCAGCACCCAGCACCTAGAGCCCAGCACTAAGCACCTAGAGCCCACCACCCTGCAAACAGAGCCCAGCACCTAGAGCCCGGCAGCCTGCAAGCAGAGCCCAGCACCCAGCACCTAGAGCCGGCCACCCTGCAAGCAGAGCCCAGCACCCAGCACCTAGAGCCCACCACCCTGCAAGCAGAGCCCAGCACCTAGAGCCCACCACCCTGCAAGCAGAGCCCAGCACCTAGAGCCCACCACCCTGCAAGCAGAGCCCAGCACCTAGAGCCCACCACCCTGCAAGCAGAGCCCAGCACCTAGAGCCACCACCCTGCAACCAGAGGCCACAAGCCAGAGCCCGGCACCCAACAGCCTGCAAATCAGAGCCCGGCACCCAGAACCCGGCGCAGTGCAAAACTATCCAGTCCGCCGCTGTGTGACATCACATGTAAAGCAAAGAACCGCGGAAAACAATTCTCTACTCCAACTGGTGAAGTTTCCGTCTTGTGAAGAGGTTTTGTTGTTGCAGTGAGGAAGCCATCGTCCTCCCCGCCCTGCAGCATCCTGTCCACGGCTGACCATTGCCGCCGCAATCATATAAGTGTAACCCAGCAGCAAAGGGGTTAACCGCCACAAGGTCCTATTACTAATCATGGAATCACATGGAATGTATGAGGACCACTGGGAGGGGGCTGCAGGTTTGTAGTAGAATCTCAGGGGGTGCCGTGTACCGCCACATGGTGCTTTAGTGCCGCAGTAAGAAAAAGCCTCTGGATAAAACTGATTGCACAGACAGAGAACGGACGCCATATTAAA